>NC_139635.1:30428485-30680985 GCF_964638095.1 Poromitra crassiceps | reverse complement strand
TGATGTTTTTCTATGAATTCTCCTGTGATTTATTTCTGGATTACAAATGGTGCACTCCCTGGGTGCATCATTCATTATAATCCTTGTTCAAATAGACTTCAGAGACTGAATAAGCTATGAGCAGCCTGTATGCATGAAATAATGTACACAATTAGGCGAGTGAGTTCTGTCTTGTTGGAGTTTTCTTTAGAAGGGAATCCCCTTCGATTGTTCCTCTGTATGTTGAATTCCTCTGAAGTCCCTTACACAAGACTTTTAACTGATGGATTTTTTCAAAATAGACATTTGCCCCTAGATTCTATGCTGATTGTATTAAGGCTTACTCATCATGAGCTCAGGCGGTAGAAATCCCCCCTATACATTTAACATAAAAAAAAATCACAAAAATCACAAAACCTAAACAATACACATTCAAAAGTGCTGTGGAACAGCGCTCATGAACTACAAGCTACAATTGAACTTCCCATTCAATTTTTATTTAAAGGGACAGCTCACCCTAAAATCTAAAATGCATATTTTTCCTCTCACCTGTAGTGCTATTTATCCATCTATATCGTTTTGCGATAGTTGCCTTTAGAGCTAGCGGGTGTAGTTCGGTCAAAAGAAAATAGTTCCTCCATGAAACTGCTCATAACAAGGTCTGTGGATTATCTTGAGTAACGGGGTCATGCTTTCTGGAAACGAGACATTGCTGTGGAGTTGATCAAATGTATTTCTTTGGCACTTTGAGCACCACAAGCCGAGTGCCATCCAGTTCCATTGTATTGGAGAGAAGGCAGAAACTCTGCGGCCGATATCTCCAAAACTCAGGCAACTAACACAAAACGTTATAGATGGATAAATAGCACTGCAAGTGAGAGGGAATGTATTTTGGATTTTAGGGTGAGCTGTCCCTTTAAGTTAATATATTTTCACTGTATTTTCAGTCTACATCATTTAGCCAGATGCCTGTTCAGGTTCAAATAGAAACAATGTGGGCAGTGGGCACAGTTGTTTTCAGTGCTATTTCACAAATCTGGAGACTAGAATGAATCTCGATGCATCCACTGATTTAACTTTACATTTAACTTCACTCAAACAGCATGCCAGGACACTCTTTTTGCTGTTTTATCTGCTTCCTCTCTTGTGTGTGTGTGTGTGTGTGTGTGTGTGTGTGTGTGTGTGTGTGTGTGTGTGTGTGTGTGTGTGTGTGTGTGTGTGTGTGTGTGTGCGTGCGTGCGTGCGTGCGTGCGTGCGTGCGTGCGTGCGTGCGTGTGTGTGAACCTGTCACCTTGTTTGGGGGGAAGATTGGTGCTTACCATGGGGGAGGAGAAGAGGTTAGTTAGGGCAATTGCTTTTAATAAACTCTTGAGCCGGTTGTTACATTGATAGAGGGGGCTTGAGCTCAAGTAGGTGGGTAACGATAGGGGCTCACAATCCGAGCCCTACTGTGGTGCAAAATGCCATCCCATTGCCCCCCCCCCCCCCCCCCTCCCCAGCCTAAATTGCAGGGGCACTGACTGGAAAGAGGAGGCGGCTACCGGGGCTTTAGTAAATCATTTTGATTGGATTAGGGTCACTGAGGCCCTTCATAATGTGAGAGGTCAAAGTGGCTGGATTAAGTGCCTTTGTCAGAGGCCGAGGAGAGTGACTCTGGAGCTCACAGGCCTTTGATAGGGCTTAGTAGGAGAGGGCTTCCATTGCGTTGGATTTGATTGATGCTTGTGTTTGTCTGTGCAACAGGGTCGCTCTCCTCACTGGTGTCTGTGTGTCTGCCGTGCACACTGTTGTGTGTCTGCCGTACACACTGTTGTGTGTCTGCCGTGCACACTGTTGTGTGTCTGCCGTGCACACTGTTGTGTGTCGGTTTCCTCCCTGCCTTTTTTTTGTGGGGGGGGGGGGGGGGGGGGGGGGATGAGAGACTGAAAGGGATAGTAGGCCTTAGATGTAATAGACTCCAGAGGCTTAGCACCTATCAGCTAGCCCATTACCGCCCTGCTCATCTTTACCACGGAGGTTAGGAGCTTGTTTTACAGACATGGATTAAGCCTAGAGACCTCGAAGAATGTCAGACAGGGGATATTTGTGGAGAGAGAGAGAGGGCAGTTTTGTGAATTGAGAGGAGAGGAGGCTACACCTCACAGCAGAATGGAAGACTGAATGGAAAACGTGCTTACAGGTTCGGCCTGTGGAGATGCTAATGTCCTATCCACCCTGTCTCCTCTCGTACGAACACAAATACACAAACGTGGTCATGCGTAATCTCACACACACACACACACACACACACACACACACACACACACACACACACACACACACACACACACACACACACATTGAAATGGCCACACACAAACAAACATGCATCCATGCACGGGCCCACTGTCATGCACAGACACTGCTAAAGAGGAGATGAAAGAGTTAAATAACTCCTTCCTACAAAATGGACCTTCTTTCTCTCTCGCGCGCGCGCGCGTGTGCTCTCTCCCTCACACATGGGCTGGCTGTCTGCCTCTCTCGCTCTCTCTCTCTCTCTCTCTCCACACCCCAAATCACAAGCCCTACCCCGAGGCTATGTCTGCGTCAGCACTCATTAATTTACATTAACCAAAGTGTCAAAACATGCACCGCTGGAATCTGCGTGTGATGAAAGGCAACAGAAGGCTGTGCAGGTGTTCTCAGTCCACAGAGCCGATCCCAGAGCGGTTTCGGCACACTCGGTATTTGCAGAAGATCGACCTATATGGTCATGATCAAGCAACGGTTTATGAGTCATATGACAGTATTAGCGTGTTCAGCATTTTTACAGAAAGTGGACAGTCACAATTTCACGAGTGGCGCCAACCATACAGGTATGGACATGAAGAGTTAGTCACTATTCTACTTGAAACCATTAAAAATTGAATGAGTTTTATATAAAAAAAAATATATATATATACAATATATACAATCCTATTATGTAATCTGCAAAGCACATATACGTAATTGCAAGTTTCATACTATAATCAGTTGTAGCTAACCTCCATTATGTAATAGATTCACACAGAAATTGTCAGCACATCTGAGGTGGCCAAATGACATGTATTAGGAAAGCCACCTTAATAAGCTCAACTAAACCAATCAAACGGAGCCCCATCTAAACCAACTGGGGAAAAAGGTGGGGAAATGCGGGTTGCGACCCATGACCCATGACCCCAGGATGAGAAAGTGTAACAATTTAGGATGTGCTAAGAGGTCCTGTGCTTTTCATAAGCTGCATGTCTCTCCATGCTGGGGGAGGGAGGTTAGCTTAGCACGCCGCTATATCATTAACTCTGGGCCAGAAAGAAAGAAGGGGTGTGGTAAATGGAGTTGATGGGGGGACCTTAGTCCCGCTCCCTGCTGGGCGCTGCTCGGAGCACAATATCTTCGCAACCCAGAGATTAAGCAGGAGAAAAAGTGCTTTTCCCCATTCACACGCCCTTTAGATTGTTTTATTAAAGCATTTGAATAGGGATTTCCCCGTCTGCCGACAAGCGGGGTCCGGCCAACGCATAGTTCTCTGTTGCTATGACTTAACTTGGTCCCCACTAATCACTGGCCGGGGCAAATTTCATATAAAATATCTGGGGCCATTGTGGGCCTAACGCAGCGTGACAGTGGCAGCACAATAGGGGATTCAGCCCCCCAGCAGGTTGTAGGGACCACTTGCCCTGCCAGGGTCTGGCAAAGTTTGGTGGAGGATACCATAAATGGGTCTTAAAACCGAGGAAAGCAGTGCAACTCGCGTGTTTGCAGGGGGACTGAAGGTCAATCCGACTGCAGGTGTATTCAGCACTACATTTTCTACATTCTATCAAACACCGGGCTTGATAAAGACAGTTTAGCTTTTTTGTTCAATTGAATAACATCAAAACACTAAAGCAAAGATGATCTCAATAATATCAAAATCAGGGTTTTATTATAATTGGAACGTTAATTGTCTTTTTGAGAAGTGTAAATGGCTCTACTACATACGGCTCAGCACAAGGTTCACTATTATGGTAGTGTGGTGATTGTGGAGACTACTATTTCCCTCATAACCATCTGAGTACTGTGCTTGCATGGGTTAAAATATTGGGAAAAATCAAAATGAACTGCATAACCGTAATGCATTAAAGTAATAGCTTGTGACTTAATGGTAAGAGTTAGGGCTCTGTAATTAAGAGTTTGAGAGCTTAATGGTCAGTGCATCATGTGGCACTTTATAGACTAGTGTCTTGTCTGGGATTGTAAGTATAATGTCTCAAAACCCTCGCTGTCACAATTCTCTGCCCGAACCCGAGCCCGGCCCGACTGGGCCGATGGGCTGGAATTTCCATTAGATTCCTCGTGCCTGGGTTTGGCCGGGCCGGGCCGGGCTCGTGGTCAGATATAATACATTTTTTATATATATAATTGGGGTAATATTTGGTGTGATAATCAAAATGTTATAACCTTGTAACCTTAAAACCATATGTATTCATCAGACTGATCAGAGAACATGGACATAGTTTAGATTAACAGCCAATTTACTAAGTAAATTTCAGGTTCTGGCCGGGCTCTGGCCCATAAATGCAGCTAATGGGATGGGCTGGGCCGGGCTCAAACAGAATGGGCTCAGGTCGGGTCGGGCTTGCTTTTGGGGGCAATCTAAGCTCTACCCTCTATTCACCCCAAGAACAGCCCAGCCCAGAACATATTTATTTTGCCCCCGATTCACCTTCCTTTTCTCATTTTGCCCCCCCAGATAATCCTCTTTTTCTCTCTCATTCTCCTCTCTCTGCCCCCTTTTGCGCTGCAGAATCATCGTCAGTCAACCATAACGTCACAATTTCCAAAGGCATACCACAGGGTTCCATTTTAGGTCCACTTCTCTTCACGTTTTATAGTTGTAGTTCTGTGAAACATTCTAAAATCCATTTCTACGATGATGAGATGAGACAGTCTTGTATTCCGTAAGCAGCCTCTAAATCTTTGGCATTCCAATTCCAATCTCTAGACTGACTTCACACCTTAAATACACCATTTTATCTTACATCTTTATTGCCCTCCAAACTGTAACTACCTGATTGTATCGCAAACATGGCTCGTGGTAGAAGTGCTAAATAAGAATAAATAGAGAGATTGACCTGCACTATTGTTGGCTGGGTCCAGAACCTTCAAATCTGCACAGTTGGCTGCTTCTGGATCCGGCATCGTGACATGCAACACCGACTAGTCCAATGAGCGCCGAGGGGGACTGACGATTAGCCAATCAGCACCAATAAACGGCGGGACTAACATTGTTGTCAAGCTGTTGTCAAGTGCGCTGAGCCTAATAACAACAATGGCGCTCGCTAGACGAGATATACGCTGCTATCAAGGCTCTTTTAAATAGATAAAAAGTACCAATTACTTTGAAATCCGAACAGCACTCTGCTTTGAAGGCATTTATTCAAAGGGGAGATGTTTTTGCAGTCTCCTCACTGGATTATATTCAGACAGATACGTCGGTCTCTAGTGGTTGGTTAGGGAAAATCGAATCCCCCTCTGGGATTTCCCCTATGGAAATCAGTTAGAGTGGAGGCGATTTCAGACTGAAGAAGGAAATGGAGTGTAACGAGTTGCAAATTCAGTCTGATACTAGGCTAGCACTATTGACTTCCTGTCCTGATAATGTGGTTCTAATCTGACACAGTAGACAACCCTTAGGTGTTCGTAGGTCTTTGGACATTTTAAAGTGACTGGAGAAAGCAGCTTAGGACATTGGTATCCTTGTGCACAACTGCACATTATAGTACTGTGAAGTGTGTGGCGGAGGATGCCAGTGTAGACCTTTCTCTTGCATCATTGTTTCTAATGCCCTTTAGTCTTCAAACTGGTTGGAACCTGCTGTAAGGGAGGAGCTCATACTCCCTCCAGCCTTATATTCCTCCCTTTCTTTCTTTTCCCTCTGTCTCTCAATCTTTCTCGCTCTTTACACACGCAAGCACGTGCGCACGTACACACACACACACACACACACACACACACACACACACACACACACACACACACACACACACACACACACACACACACACACACACACACACACACACAAGCTCAGTTTTGCTGTCATTCCCAAATTTCACTATTGATCCTTTTTATCCTCTGTACTTAACTCTCTGCTGTCTTGCATGCTAATTGTCTCATATATGACCTGTTTTTATGTTTACCCCTGGTCTTTCCACTCTCTCTCTCTCTCTCTCTCTCTCTCTGTTTTTTCTTGCTCTCTCTCTCTCTCTCTCTCTCTCTCTCTCTCTCTCTCTCTCTCTCTCTCTCTCTCTCTCTCTCTCTCTCTCTCTCTCTCTCTCTCTCTCTGTCTTTTCTTGTGGTGTGGTGGTGCAAGACCATACAAGCACATATGTTCAAGGCAACCTCCCTGTCATAATGAATCGTGTTAAAGCAGGGAATGCTGAAGCATGGAATGTCTACAATGGCTCCCCTTGTATCAAATTGATCGCTTGCGATTGCATATCTGGACACTCCGCAGACGACCCCATCTCCCTGTTGTGTCTGACTTGTCCCTTCAGAGTGAGGCCATTTCCTAACCTTTCAAAAGCTTAATTGAGTCTCTTAATTATAGGCCTGTCAGGCCTGTCTCTTCCTCTCATCTCTCTGGAAGTTCCTGATCCCTCTGAGTCATCAGTCAGCTATGTCAGACAGAGACAGGGGGCCTTGCTGGCCTTATTCAGAGGCAGGAGGAAGGATGTCTGGGCAGGATGAGCTGAACCCACACGCCAGTACACCTTGGTGTCCAAGAACTAGACAGACACCAGTCCACCTTGGTGTCCAACAACTAGACACACACCAGTACACCTTGGTGTCCAAGAACTAGACAGACACCAGTCCACCTTGGTGTCCAACAACTAGACACACACCAGTACACCTTGGTGTCCAACAACTAGACACACACCAGTACACCTTGGTGTCCAACAACTAGACAGACACCAGTACACCTTGGTGTCCAACAACTAGACACACACCAGTACACCTTGTCTCCAACAACTAGACACACACCAGTACACCTTGTCTCCAACAACTAGACACACACCAGTACACCTTGGTCTCCAACAACTAGACACACACCAGTACACCTTGGTGTCCAACAACTAGACACACACCAGTACACCTTGGTGTCCAACAACTAGACACACACCAGTCCACCTTGGTGTCCAACAACTAGACACACACCAGTACACCTTGGTGTCCAACAACTAGACACACACCAGTACACCTTGGTGTCCAACAACTAGACACACACCAGTACACCTTGTCTCCAACAACTAGACACACACCAGTACACCTTGTCTCCAACAACTAGACACACACCAGTACACCTTGGTGTCCAACAACTAGACACACACCAGTACACCTTGGTGTCCAACAACTAGACACACACCAGTACACCTTGTCTCCAACAACTAGACACACACCAGTACACCTTGGTCTCCAACAACTAGACACACACCAGTCCACCTTGGTGTCCAACAACTAGACACACACCAGTCCACCTTGGTGTCCAACAACTAGACACACACCAGTACACCTTGGTCTCCAACAACTAGACACATCTCCTAGTCAACACTAATACTGGACTATCTACAGTTAACCACTTGACCACTCTGTTGGTATAATTCTTATGGCCCAATCCCACCGCAGCTAGTAGCGCGGTCCCGCTCCGCTCGACTCGACTTTTGGTCTCATCCCACCGGTATAAACCGGCCCAGCTCGGTTAGATTTGGGGCTGAGCTGGGCTACTTTTAGTACCTGCCTCGTCGTGGTTCTATTCTGCCAACCCGGGTCCATACCGTGACGTGAAAACATTGTAGGCGACTGATTGGTCAGGCAGAATCGTGTTTACTCTCTATATCCTACTGACTGTCAATGCAGCGCTGCATACCAGTTTACCTTCTTTTCTCTTCTATTATGCTTTTCTATCAGTCTTTTGTTTTGCTGCCTTCGCCTCTGGTGAAATAAAATCGGCGCGGTGGTTTCAATTGTCCAAAAGTCCGCTGCTCTGAAGCGCTTGTGTAGTTAGTGCTGCGTCGGCTCCGCTAGGCCGCAGGCGCCTGGTGAAGCCGCGGTTTTGCCTGGTGAGAGGCCGCGGGGGTAGAGGCTTCACTCTAGCGCAACCCCCGTCCCTCGCGCCCGTCCCTCGTGCAGCGCTTGTGAGTTTTGACTAACAACAAAGTGATATCCATTCTCCTGGTCGATTGTCACTTTTGCCCATGTACACTGTAACACCCGCCCAACATGCTGTGATGGTATGAGCTGGCTGCTCAGGCCAGGATCAAGGACTGTGATCATGCCAGCACTGCTCTCTCTCTCTCTCACACACACACACACACACACACACACACACACACACACACACACACACACACACACACTGTAGGTAATTTAGAGGCACCAGTATTTCATAAACAGTTTAAAAGTTCTGTGTATGGATTTAATTGTAACGTTATGTTATAGCCTATTTCAGAACATGGGTGGAGGGCAGATATGCGGTCGCTGTGACGACCAGGTGTGGGCGGGGGCAGATGAAGGGCGGTCGAAGCAGAACGTCCATCGGGTTGAAGCAAGTAGAGCCGAGTGGTGACGGGCTGTGCAGGGCTGTAAAATGTGGTGGAATTGAGCCATTATTGGCTTGAGTTGAGAAAGATTTGCCGATGCGATAATACAAGATGGAACAGTAGCAAGTATCAATAAGCAGGTGGTGACCTACATTCCAACGACTTGTACAGATACATCATACGGATTTACTCCATCTTAGTTATGGCCAATACATGACTCAAGCTTTCTACAAATCTAATATGGAAAATAATCACTAGCATCAGGAAAAGGATGACTCATATATGACAGTTCATGATTATTTCATTCTGCAGTGGTGTTTCTCGCAGGAAGTTGCCTCCCAGTATTTTTCCATGCTGTATATCTTATGCTTATGTACTTCATTTTCCAGCCACACGAGAATCGGCATTTGTTCATGCCATTGCCTCGGCGGGAGTGGCGTTCGCTGTGACCCGCGCTTGCGCCGAGGGTTCGGCCACCATCTGTGGCTGCGACACACGCCACAAGGGCCCGCCTGGCGAGGGCTGGAAGTGGGGCGGATGCAGCGAGGACGTGGACTTTGGCAGCATGGTGTCCCGAGAGTTTGCCGACGCGAGGGAGAACCGTCCTGACGCACGCTCCGCCATGAACCGTCACAACAACGAGGCGGGGAGAACGGTTAGTTGTTTGTTTTTTGCTCTGAAGACTCTTTGAGATGATTGCCAGCTGTTGTTCTAGCAGTAGCAGTTACCTGATAATAATAGAGTGCCTAAGTCATTCATTCATTCCCCATTCATTTTTCCATTGATGTTTTGTAAAATCCTTATAAAATACAATATAAAGAGTGATTCAGCTACGAGATGAATCACGAGTGACCATAATTTTTTTGATTTGGACTCTTTTTTTTGGGTCAGAGTCAAATGTGTTATGGCCATCTGTTATGGTCATAGTCCAAGTAAAACTCTTACTAGAGGAATACCCTGTGTGACCAGTGGAGGCTGCGCAGCCATTGCGCACCATCACAGGTTCGGCCATTAATCTGCGCAACCATCGCAAATTCGGCCATTAATTGGCCCTAGGTCAGGCTTTACACTTCCTGAAAGATTCAGCGCGATCGCACGTACAGTAAAATGGCATCGCGTTGTGGTTGAACACAATTTCTGCTCACTCACTCACTCACTCACTCACTCACTCATTCACTCACTCATTCACTCACACGCAGAGACTTCACATTCTTGTTATCATTGGAGAAATGAATGGGGAATTCACTTCCGGAGGCCCCAAGCGGGCCCGGGAGGTAGGGGGCGGGACTTAAGCACTCTCTGATGTTTGATTAACACCTTGGCTTCTTGCACTCATCACTGTGTTTCTGTATGATTCTCAGTCCCTCAACGACAACATGTTCCTGAAGTGTAAGTGCCACGGACTCTCGGGCAGCTGCGAGGTCAAGACCTGCTGGTGGTCTCAGCCCGACTTCCGGGTGATCGGTGACTACATGAAGGACAAGTACGACAGCGCGTCGGAGATGGTGGTGGAGAAACACAAAGAGTCCCGCGGGTGGGTGGAGACCCTGAGGCCTAAGTACAACTACTTCAAACCCCCCACGGACCGCGACCTGGTTTATTACGAGACGTCGCCCAACTTCTGCGACCCCAACCCCGAGACCGGCTCCTTCGGCACCCGCGATCGCACCTGCAACCTGACGTCCCACGGCATCGACGGCTGTGACCTCCTCTGCTGCGGCCGGGGCCACAACACCCGGACTGAGAAGAGAAAGGAGAAGTGCCACTGTATTTTCCACTGGTGCTGCTACGTCAGCTGTCAGGAGTGTGTGAGGGTCTACGATGTGCACACCTGCAAATAGGGACCTCTCTGGCTCTTCTCGTCTCACCAAAAACTTCAAGACTTTTCAGTAGGCAGAAGAACACATACAAGAACGTACTTGGTAAACGTGAGAGACTCGAACCCTGACTGACCTGTCTGTGGATTCAGCCAACGGCAGGCAAGATGATGGCCTTGTGTTTCGAGCTGTGATGCTGAAACGAGCCAGTCTCTGCCTTCATTTACTGAAACATTTGAGCAGATGTTCATATCAGGATGCATTATCCACATGAACTGTGCATGGTGCTGGGTGATGACGACGACGACAGCAATGTTGCTGTCTACGACGACGATGGCGATGGATGGAGTGGGACGGGGTTGCCGAGTCGGGACTTGCAGGGACAGAAATGGGTTGCATGTCCTGACGTAGGAAAGGAGAACTGTCAGCTAATTGTGTCCAATTGACAAGCACCATATTGGTGAATTTCTCTCTGTGTTCCAAGTAGTTAATGTTGTTGAGAATAGCACAGCACTGTCAATGCTTTCAAGTCTATGGGGCATACAATGAATTCAGTGACCAGTTATTCCATAACAAATTTGTTTTGCCAAGAAAAAGAAGACAACATTTATGAGCAATTGTAATTTTCCATACACTCAACAGCATGCATTCTCCTCCTCAACATTATTAGTATGTATGTTTATATCTGCTAACTAACATGGTGTGAATGAGTCGTTTGAGTGTTCATTTGTTACAGATGTTTGGGTAAGAATGCACTTGCACCTGAGTGAATGTAGTCGTTACACTGTAAAGCGTTTACGCATTTGCAAACTCTTAAGCTAGCAAGTTAATCTCTGCTTTAAATGACTAATTTTAACTGAGAGACGACATGAGCCACATCAACCGAATATTCATGGCAAAATAAGAATATACACCGCCTGCATTTCCTCCTGCAATGTTGGCGTATCATTAAACTCCTGAAAGAGAACTGGAAGCTTTTGTAAAGAGTAACAATGGTTTGAACAGCAGAGTTATGACCAAAGACAAAAAAAAAACTCCACTAAGTCGAGGTGGTCAGAGAGCTGTAAATGAATTTGAAAGGTCAGCACTTGTGTCTTGTTGAGGAATATGAAGCATGTTCTCCTTGGTATTATCAGTATTAGCAACGTCTCATACGACTGGGTGTGGGGAAAAAAACAATGTTATTTATAAAAGGGACATTCCCACTATATTTTTTTGTTACATTCATACCCATATTAATATTCTTTTATTTTGATATTTGATCAAATTGAAGTAAATTTTGTACTCTCCAGAGAAAAAAAAATCACAAATGACAAACCACAAACTAAGCTGTATCATAAGCTGTACAAAGTGGAGTATATTTTGCAGTTGTAAAATAATGACCAAAACCTGTGCATGTGATGATTCTCAGCTGTGGCTTCTTGTGCCCCTGACTAAACAAGCAGCATCACTGAAACTATCAATACTTCCCCTATTTTAATGCTGCTAAGTAAAGATAATATGTGTATGTTTAGGTTCTTTAATATATATATATATATATATATATATATATATATATATATATATATATATATATATATATATATATATTGCGCGTGTGTGTGTGTGTGTGTGTGTGTGCGTGCGTGCATGCGTGCGTGTGCGTGTGTCTATGTTGTATGTTTATGTTTGCATGTTTTGATTCTTTCTATGAAAGAAACCTATTAGACATAGTTTGGAAAAATGTGAAGTTTTTTTTATATATATATATATATATACGGTACATACTAATTCTTGCATACAGTAATTCCCAATTTAACCAAATAGACCAAAATAGTTTGATATATTATTTTAGTTGCAAACTGATTTCCCTATTAGCCTGGTTAAAACCATCCGGATCTGTGAACTCACATTCTGTTTCATTCTGTGAGTCTGTCTGGACTCCGAGCTGTTCACAGTCATGTCAGTGGGTGGAAGTAGCCAGTCCTTCAGCCAATCAGAGTTGGATCCAGTCAAATCCAAATCCATTAGAAAGAACGGCGAAAACGTCTTTTCTGCCGAGGAACTCCGCTGTTGCACGCGTTCTTGTTTAATTGTTGTTATTGAGTCTATTTCTACAATAACTGCACTTATGGCAGTCTAAACTCGTTGCTGCTCGAGCCGGAGAGCCATTTTGCCAGCGGCGTTCCTGATTGGCCGGTTACGATGTCAACTACGAGGCAGGTCCCTGATTGGCCCCTCCGCCTTGTGGATTCTGAAATAGGCCGCCCCGGTTCGGAGGTCAGACGCTCTCGCAGAACGAAACACAAATGTGAGTTCACGTGACCGGATGGTTCACCAGGCTAGTTCACCCATGGTTTTGCAGTCATAGAGATCATTTGAGATGAAATACAGCACAGTATTTATTTATTTGGAAAATGAAAAACTACTGAATGCTGAGACAAGTCGTAACAAGAAAACACTGGCACACATGTTTATGAAAAACTGTGCGTACATTTCATTTCTAGTCTTCACTATGGAGGAACGTGTAAAGTAGCTGACGAATCAATGTTTACAGCCAATGTGATGTTACATCTCAGGCATGTATAGTTCTCAGATCTGAATCTAAATGGCTCCAATGTGCTATGTTTCATCATGAGTGACTCCAAATTATTAATGAAAGGTCATCACCAGTTTCACATTGTAAGACGTCTTCAATAAACGCAGCAACCAGTTATCTTGCATTTATCACGGTACACTCTATATGGTTCTGTGTTTGATTGCTTGTGTGTAGACAACTTGCTTATGTTCTAATTTTTTTTGTTAAGTCTGTAAATCCAAAGTTTTGTACAAACTAGTTTTGACTTTTTATGGATTTCTAAAATTGGATGTTTTTTTTATAATTATTTATTTTACCCTATGTACATATTAGTAAGTAAAAGTATATATTTGCAGATGAAATCCGTTTTTCAAAACAGTGTTGTGACTTGTAACACTGTAGCCTTTTTTACCTCATGTCTGTTTTTTCACTGACTGCACACAGGTAATGTTTGTCCTACTGCCTGTAGTAGATTTCTAGATGTTAACTCTGTAACACCAAAATAAAACAACATAAACAACACAGATTACATTTATTTGTTGCAAACATGAAAGTAGTTGGTCTATAATGCATGACAGAACTGTGGATGGTTGCGTGCCAAAGAACTAGTTATAACAGTTTTATGATTCACAAGTGGTGCAACGTTCTAGAGACCAGAGAGCGTCATCAAACATCACTGCTGTCTGAGTGGATTTGAATGGATATGTTATGGGTCTTGCTTCACTGATGATATCATTAAGGCCATGTTAGTTTAGATTCACGATGGTTGATTGCATTGAACTGCATGGTAATATAAAGTATGATTGCACTATTTTTCAAATATGATCCCCTAATTTGTTTAATGTAATTTTATCATTAATATAGACAACAGAATTGCATATCTCATTAGCTCATCTCATCACAATATTGAAAGACGATAAACAATAATAGGGAATGATTGCCCAGCCTTAATTTAAGAGTATACCCAGTGTACAGAGTGTTTCAATGCAGCTGTTGGTGTAAAAATATCTTAAAACAACAGTTAAAGTCACAAATTCCGCTGGCACCTCCAGAAGTCAGACAGCCATTCCTGTCTTACTTCTCACTGATAAATGATGTTGATTTAAGCGCATGTAGAGGTGAAATCATGCTCAACAGGTGGGAACATCCACGCCTGAACACTCTGTCTTCTTCTCTGTCTGCACATTTCATATAAGGTATTACAACCAACAGCCAAACGCTTCAATCATGATAGATACATTTTCATGGTCCATTTGCAGGTTGCTGAATATTAACAATTTCCCCCTCTGCAACACCCAGGACTATCATCATATAAGTACAACCCGAGTTTGTGTTACCTACTCTACTGTACACCTATGTCATCTTTAAAATATCTCTTTAAAATAAATGATCCCCTTCAGAGTAGCTCTTTGTAAGTAGGCATTACATTTTTCCATTAACATGTTGTGTGATGCTTGTTTGGCATGTCAGACTGGATCACTGTAATACCACACTAGGCCACCAGTGGTTCACACCAATCAGCATCCTATGAGGCAGCCACGGGCGGGATTTAGGTGTGACGCCGGCGAGAAGCCTGTGATAGACGTGACAGACAGATGGTTCATCCAATCACCTGCCAGGTACTTTTTGGAAAGTGCCTGCCCTCTGACACGGTCTGACATTCCCAGATGGTTATGTGAAGAACAAACCATCTGGCAGCATCAAGTTAGGCACGTTGGGCTTCTCAATAATGAGCCCCACAGGTGGGCAAAAGTACAATTCACACAGAAAAGGCCTGAAATGCCTGAAAGCCATTGCATTAGCCATTATTCCTGTCTGTAGATGGGGCAACGTAAAGACGACAATACCTCAACTGCTATGGATACATTGTTGCCCTTCACACACAAAAAAAGGAAAAAAAGAAGAAGAAATCTAATCACGATGGCATAGTTATAATCTGGATGAGCTGTCAGTCATGAACGCAATTAGATTTTGGGAATAGTCGCCCAAAACATGGACACTGCTGCTTCTGTCAATGGTTTTGTGACAGGAAGAAAGAATAGTCATAATTTGATTCTTTTGAGAGTCTCTGTGCTGTCAGAGAAACAATAGGGGAGCAGGAGGAAAAGAGAATCTCAGTGATGAGAGTTTAGCAATAGATGGAGCTTATTGAGGAGAAGGAGCTGATCTGGAGGCAGATTAGGGCTGCGAAGTGAATAGAGCCCACCAGTACGTCGGCTCAGCCCCTGGACCCCTGATAGTCTTTGAGTCTGGCAACAATGTCACCACCAGAGGTAAGGTCTCTCTGCTATCTAACCCCATTATCACAGCGAAACATTGATACACACCCCCTCCGGAGTGGAAGCACCACAAAAAAGTGACACCCTTCCGTTCTCATTCATGCCGGTTCATTCGTCCGCCCACCCCCACATCAAACTATACTTTAAGCCGTCTTTCAAAATCCCTCTTATTAGCAGAACTTATTACTTGGGTCGACTTATTTGAAAATGAATAAAGACGACTCACTGTCCCCCTTTCCCAAGGCTCTGAGCTCCGGGTCTGGGTTTTTTACTGACTCGGAGGCTGTCGCCCGGCTCACACACACCTCGACCCTTGACCCTTTTCACACCATCTGAAAGGGAAGAAAACAAGTACAAAACATGAAACAGATCACAGGATGAACAGAAACTCCGACCCTGCAGCAACGCGCTCCTTTTCGCTGAAGGAAATGGGCCCTTCCCCTCCAGGGCCAGACCCACCTAGTGGCTTTGTCACCCAAGTGAGAGAAACATTGTTAGCAGATAGTTGCCAGGAGGAGGCTGCGGCGGCTCCAGTGAGAGAGATGGCATCCTGACTGTGAGAACTTCGACACGGCCGGAGCCCAAGCGGCACCACCCAATAACCATATAAATGGGAGACAATGGGCCCCCTAATTGCAATCTGCGTTCCCTTTTTTTATGTCCCTGTTTTGGCTGCCGCAGGACAGGGCGAGCGGGATCATGGTTTTCACCCTGACGTTTCACAATAGAGAACGCCACGCATTTGAATAAAGCTGTGTTTTTGGTGGGGCAGACCGGGGCAAGATACGCAGCGGACCGGCGCAAATAAGGCCCACACTCAACTGACACGGTGCAAAACACTCCCACAGGAGTCACACTTCTCTTTCACGTGCTTTCGGGTTTCACCCTGCCTGAAGCTTTTGATGTTGGAACATGGAAATCTCCAACTGTCACGTTTAAACACATGTATATGCACACATGATGACACAGCTGGAATGGTTGTTGAGGAAATGTTATTGTACGCAAACATTATAAAAGTGATTAAAAGTTAATCTCGGACAATGACAAAGAATCACCCACTGTACTAGTTAACAGTTCTAAATGAAATATGCCTTTGACGGAAGGCTGAGGATGGGAAGAATGTGGTCGTCAAAGCTCTTCTTGTGTAGATCATACACAGCAAAAGTGTTTTATCACACAAAGCTAATCACGTATTTACCACTTTTGGATCCGATTTTTCGCTTATGGGCAAAAGAACCAGCTCAGATCGTCTTCTGGTCCAAATCATTCTTCCATAATGAGCCTTTTCCCTCACTTTACCTTCATCGTGGTGAAACATCTTACATCTGCAGCCATGACGGCCATATTTTCTCCTTTACAGCCGAGGAGGGAAACGTGCAAAGTATGTCACCTGCCTTGAATGGAGATGATGGGTTATCTGGGAGCTTTCTAAAGAGGACAGCCATCATCAGAAGACACGTGGCACCTGTAGGACAGCCTTGTCCCTTTTGAAGTGCCTGTTTGTATTGTTGGAGCCAACAAAGACATTCTGCCACCTCTGTACTTACAAGAACACATTAGTCAAACTAGGGAGATAACGGCGGGGGGAGGGGCATATGGAAGACATGCTAACGCACCATACAGTGTGTGTGTGTGTGTGTGGGTGGGTGTGTGCACCTGCATGTGTGAATATGTGTGTGTGTGTGTGTGTGTGTGTGTGCATGAATATGATTAATACATGGACTGAAGAGCCTGCATACATGGTAAAAATAAAAAATAAAATCCACAGATGATCCCTGTGTGTTCAGGTATGCTGCTGTAAGATGTGGTCTGGGTGCATGTAAGGGTGTGTGTGTGTGTGTGTGTGTGTGTGTGTGTGTGTGTGTGTGAGGGTGTTGACAAGAGGTCACACCAGACCAGTGTGGGGTGAGACTGTGGTGGGGAGGAGGAGGCAGCAGCCATGATGATCAGTCACAGTCACCTTTTCACCCCTCTCAAAGCAGTTCAACAGGTAGGATGTGCACGCACGCATTTCCATTCACGGTCTCATATTAACACTTCACAGGCCACTCGTGTCTTTCATCTCCGGCGGGGTTGTTTGGGGTTAAGATTCAACATCCCTCGTATTTAAAACAGACACAGAGTTTCTTGACTAACTTGCGGAAATGTGAATCCTATTGCTTTCCTTTGTTATCATTAGGAGCAATTATATACTGTATACCTGCATGCATACTTTGGGATCGTCAACTTATTATGGCTGACTTACAGTGGTTAGACTAGACTCTATGTGTGGTGCGGCCCACAAATTGTGTGTGTGTGTGTGTGTGTAGTGTGTGTACGTGTGTGTACGCGTGTGCATGTAGAGTCTATGGTGGCATTTCCATGGTACAGCTCGTAAGCAAAAGTGAGAAGCTGCACTGGAGCAAGACGACTGCTCACGCGAGGACACGGCATCGCCACGTGTGCAGAGGAAACGCCATGGCCATGTGTGCAGGTAGTCCCAGCGAGCGCGGGGGCACGCGAGACGCCACGTGGTCTTTGTGAGCAATACTGCAGTTTGCAAAGTAGTAATGCATACTTGAGCATGTACACAACCTGGAGGAGTGAGCACAGTTCATCCCTGTACACACTCTGTCTCTGTGAGCTCTCTAAGCTGTTTTCTCTGTGTGCAAGATTCATATCATTTTGACGATCAGGGGTGGGCTCATCGCTGGAAGCCCCTCAAGGACCCCCTGGGGGTCCCCGGACCCGCTTTGAGAACCTCTGCCCTGAGCAACACGCATGCAGAAAAAGGAAGAGAGGGGTAGAAGCAGGCACTTTTTTTTTGTAAACAATGGCTCTGTCCTGGAGGAGTGCAGCCATATTTTGTGGTAGCACACTCACCAACCAATCACTCAGCCAATCAAAATACAGTGTCAGACAAGGGGCGGGGCAGAGCTGTGTAGATTGCTCTGGGGCGGGGACTTTAGAGTAACCAATGAAATTGATGGACACAGCACACCAGCGATGAGCCCGCCCCCCGACTGTCAAAACTAAATGAAACTTGAGCGCAGAAAAAAAGCAGCTTGGAGAGCTCATGGAGTAGCTTAATTGTGTGTGAGGGTGAGGGATGAACTCTCTCTCCTGGAGTGAGCGCACAAATATGGATGTCTGCTTGCAACCTGCAATGTTGCTCACAAAGACCAAATCCCCTCGTATGAGAGCTGGTACTGGGCTCACTACAAGCACCAGAGCACTCCGCTCCCTACAAGCACCAGAGCACTCTGCTCACTACAAGCACCAGAGCACTCCGCTCACTACAATCACCAGAGCACTGCGCTCACTACAAGCACCAGAGCACTCCGCTCACTACAAGCACCAGAGCACTCTGCTCACTACAAGCACCAGAGCACTCTGCTCACTACAAGCACCAGAGCACTCCGCTCACTACAAGCACCAGAGCACTCCGCTCACTACAAGCACCAGAGCACTCTGCTCACTACAATCACCAGAGCACTCTGCTCACTACAAGCACCAGAGCACTGCGCTCACTACAAGCACCAGAGCACTCCGCTCACTACAAGCACCAGAGCACTCCGCTCACTACAATCACCAGAGCACTCTGCTCACTACAAGCACCAGAGCACTCTGCTCACTACAATCACCAGAGCACTCTGCTCACTACAAGCACCAGAGCACTGCGCTCACTACAAGCACCAGAGCACTCCGCTCACTACAAGCACCAGAGCACTCCGCTCACTACAAGCACCAGAGCACTCTGCTCACTACAATCACCAGAGCACTCTGCTCACTACAAGCACCAGAGCACTCCGCTCACTACAAGCACCAGAGCACTCCGCTCACTACAAGCACCAGAGCACTCTGCTCACTACAAGCACCAGAGCACTCCGCTCACTACAAGCACCAGAGCACTGCGCTCACTACAAGCACCAGAGCACTCCGCTCACTACAAGCACCAGAGCACTGCGCTCACTACAAGCACCAGAGCACTCCACTCACTACAAGCACCAGAGCACTGCGCTCACTACAAGCACCAGAGCACTCCGCTCACTACAAGCACCAGAGCACTGCGCTCACTACAAGCACCAGAGCACTCCACTCACTACAAGCACCAGAGCACTGCGCTCACTACAAGCACCAGAGCACTCCACTCACTACAAGCACCAGAGCACTGCGCTCACTACAAGCACCAGAGCACTCCGCTCACTACAAGCACCAGAGCACTCTGCTCACTACAAGCACCAGAGCACTCTGCTCACTACAAGCACCAGAGCACTCCGCTCACTACAAGCACCAGAGCACTCCGCTCACTACAAGCACCAGAGCACTCCGCTCACTACAAGCACCAGAGCACTCTGCTCACTACAAGCACCAGAGCACTGCGCTCACTACAAGCACCAGAGCACTCCGCTCACTACAAGCACCAGAGCACTCCGCTCACTACAAGCACCAGAGCACTCCGCTCACTACAAGCACCAGAGCACTCTGCTCACTACAAGCACCAGAGCACTCTGCTCACTACAAGCACCAGAGCACTCCACTCACTACAAGCACCAGAGCACTCTGCTCACTACAAGCACCAGAGCACTCCACTCACTACAAGCACCAGAGCACTCCGCGGTGCCGTTTCACTACAAGCACCAGAGCACTCCGCGGTGCTGTTTCACTACAAGCACCAGAGCACTCCGCGGTGCCGTTTCACTACAAGCACCAGAGCACTCCGCGGTGCCGTTTCACTACAAGCACCAGAGCACTCCGCGGTGCCGTTTCACTCCTCTCACTTATTCTTGCCAGTCTTGCCATGGAAATGCCAGTATACACGTGTTTGAGAGTGAGTGAGTGAGTGAGTGAGTGTGTGTGTGTGTGTGTGTGTGTGTGTGTGTGTGTGTGTGTGTGTGTGTGTGTGTAGGAGGGAGGGTGGGTGAGTGAGTGAATGAGTGAGTGAGTTGTGTGTGTGTGTGTGTGTGTGTGTGTGTGGGGGGGGGGGGTGAGTGAGTGAGTGTGAGTGTGTGTGTGGGGGGGGGAGTGAGTGAGTGAGTGAGTGTCTGTGTGTGGGGGGGGGGGTAAGTGAGTGTGTGTGTGTGTGTGTGTGTGTGTGTGTGTGTGTGTGTGTGTGAGAGAGAGAGAGAGAGAGAGAGAGTCAGTGAGTAAGTGAGTGAGTGAGTGAGTGTGTGTGTGTGTGTGTGTGTGTGTGTGTGTGTGGGGGGGGGGGGGGGGGGGGGGGTGAGTGAGTGAGTGAGTGAGTGAGTGAGTGAGTGAGTGAGTGAATGAGTGAGTGAGTGAGTGAGTGTGTGTGTGAGTGAGAGAGATAGGGTATATCAATGACAAGGTGACTAGCAGGGGAGAGGAGAGGGGTTATCATTAGGGGGACTGGCGCTGGCCTCTGGTAGTTCCAGTAATTACTCCACAAAGGGTGCTGCTTGCCTTCCCACTGCTTTTCCCACACACTGCACTGCAGGCTCAGAATTCCAATCGGCCCCAGACCTGCAATCTCCTCGCTTTTAGCCAGCAAATTACTGACAAGTCCCATTCTTCACAGCACTGTAATTGCATTTTAGTGCTGTTTTTATTGGGGCACCCCCAGCGTCCATGTCCCTCCCTCTCTAAAGCCAAGTCAGGGAGGGGGCGAAGGGTTAATATAGATAGCATTAGTCCCTAATTGGAAGGTCTAAGGCTGCAGGAAAGTTGCATACAAATTTAAGCATTTCATTTAATCTCTTAGCAGTTGGGTTGGGCTACTATAATTACACTTATGAATTACTGTGGATGTATGGCATTTTTAATTATCAGAAAAGACTTTTGCTTTTCAAAACGTTTTAATTAAGTTGTCCAGAAAGTCCCCTCTGGAAAAACATGTCTACTCTGCCATACATCCTAATGTGCTTGTTTGCTGCAGGGATGTGATAGCATCGACGCTCTTCACACCCCATACAAAGAGAGGTATTGAGCATCTTGGCTCCTCTACTACTTTAATCACTCAGTGTTGTCTTTCCCACCCCTTTGCATTACGTTCTCAATCTATTACTATGTGGAAATCATTAGCCTCCATGTCAATACAAGCTCTGAGCAGAGAAAACATCTCATTATGGGACTTAAAGAGATCAGTGGCATTCTTGGCTCTGTCAAGCTGTTCTTCTTTGCTTCAATATAGTTACTTTCTTTTCACAGAGAGGACGAATTCTCGACGTTCCAACGCCGGACAACCAAACAGTCGCCATTTGAAATGAGAAGAAGAGAAAGAATGGAAAATGGCCGAGGGATTATCGGATCTAAACGGGATAAAGGGATAGGAGATTCTCGGTGTGATCCAGTTTAGTTTGAAAGATGGAGGGTCTTAACAAGGATTTGAGACTTTAGAATTCATTGTGCCATTATTTTCATCCTATGCGGTTTCAACTAAATTGTTTGCCGTTTGCTGGCCCATACAAGCCTCCCCATTCTTCACACCTTCACATGCAATTGTGCACACAATCTTTTTTTTTATTACTATTATTTTTTCTGATTTCTTCTCCATTTTCTCCCCAATTGTAATTGGCCAATTCCCCCCTGCTGCCACGGCCGCTGCTCCACCCCCCTCTGCCGATCTGGGGAGAGCCGTAGACTAGCACCATGCTTCCTCCAACACATGCACAGTTGCCAGCCGCTTCTTTTCACCTGACAGCGGGGAGCATCACCGGCAGGACGTGGCACGTGGGAGGATCACGCTATTCCCACCAGTTCCCCTTCTGCCCCTAAACAGGCGCCCCGAACGACCAGAGGAGGCGCTAGTACAGCGACCAGGGCGTGCACACAATCTTTGAAATTACATCTGAAATAACGTGCTAATTAGTCGTTCAATCCGGTTTTAAACAATTTCCTGTTTTTGCTTCACATGCTTAACTCTGGACGTGCACAAAACGAATGATCAAGGTGTACTGCACAAGCAAATATGTGAATGAACCAACCACCCAGGAAACAAATTAAATGTCATTTCTGGGTGAGAATTTGCAGATACATTTTCCAGTGGCATTGTCCGAACAACTCCACCATTCACCATGTGCCCGCCCATCTCAGGAACTGACCCGCAAAGAACAATCAATGACATCATAAGAGTATGTTGTTGCCATTTTTATAACAGCTCTATGATTGCGGTGACCCCCCCCCCCCCCCCAACTAAACAGACACATGAACCCAATTTAAAAAGAGAAAATCTAAAGAGAAAATCACACACTCCAACAATCAAAAATACAGAAGGCAATGATGGATGATGATAATCCTGGAGAGGAATCTATACGTCTACTGTCGTTTTCTATCTACGCATCAAACATGGATACCTCCCGGCCTGAGTGGTGGAGCAGCCAAGTGCCCTCGGGCTACAACCTGCAATTGACTCAGGGAGCAAGCTAATTCGCCTGTGCCCTAATGTGTCCATCTCCCTGGCTGTCAGTCTGAGCAGGTTGACACCTCTGACCCTGTGCAGAGTGTTGACACCTCTGACCCTGTCGACAGTGTCAAATGGCTTGTCAGAGGCCTTCAATAAAGCACAATGACAAGCCCACTAATGCATTACCACACGAGCGCCAGCCAGAAATGAGAGGCTATAGCCCTTTGGAGCCTGAAGGCAGACAGGTGCGCTGTTGAACATACACGTAGACAGACAGACAGACAGACAGACAGACAGACAGACGCACGCACGCACGTACGCGCGCGCACGCAAGCACACACACACAAAAACACACACACACACACACACACACACACACACACACACACACACACACACACACACACACAAAGAAGGCTGTGTGTATTGTAGCGCCATATTGGTAGGAAAATGCTTGTGACATCATGGGAATACTATGAATACTGTACTTCCGGGTGGATAACGCGCACCTGTCGTTCGTTGTGGTTCATGGTCAAAACATGCCCTCTTTGAACTCTAACTACTCCTTCATACTTTAAGGTAGAAACTCTTTTCAAACTTTAAACGGGTCACCACTTTTACTACCTTATCTTAGCTTATTTTTTTATATATCTTTTGTACTTTTTGAGAAATCGCAGTTTATAATCACAGTTTATAAGTTTCATACTTTCTCAACCTTTATGGAGCCAGCCTAGCTGACTTATCAGGCTGTACTTTTACTAAATTCACACTTACTGCGACAGTTCACACAATTTTACACTACATACATATATTATACACAAAACCCTTCAGCTTCTGCTCTCACTCACAATGTCAAAATATAAATGTATAGTTTTTGAGATAATATCAACATTTGTTTGCCACCGCTTTTCAGCTTTATTTCACACTAGTTTATTTATTTTATTATTATTATTATTATTATTATTATTATTATTATTATTTTCTGATTTCCCCCCATTTGCCCCCCAATTGTCCCCTGCTGCCCCGGTTGCTGCTCCACCATCTGCGGATTTGGGGAGAGCCATAGACTAGCACCATGCTTCCTCCGACACATGCGCAGTTGCCAACCGCTTCTTTTCACCTGACAGCGGGGAGCTTCACACCGGCAGGACGTAGCATGTGGGAGGATCATGCTATTCCCATCAGTTCCCTTCCGTCCCGAACAGGCACCCGACTGACCAGAGGAGGCGCTAGTGCAGCGATCAGGATATTTCACACTAATTTCTGCTGCAGCACCACAGCGTTATATACCCGGAAGTAAGTTCTTTGTTGCCATGATGTCCCGCTGATTCGTCTTATAATTGTGACAGTAAACAAAATACTGGGACCTAATGATGATGAATGGTTATTTTGCTTCGATGATGGGATAGTCATGTAGTTATTTGAGTCGACAGCTTGTCTCAGTATCTGTTATACTCAAACCTGTCTCCAATGTTCCAAATAAAAAGCCTCCTCATGTTGAAAAACAAATTGATTGTTTCATCAGTGCATCATTATCTTACAGGGGGGGTTACGTTACGTAACTGAGAGATCAGTTGTCAGTAGCAAGCAACTAATCCCCTACCTGGACCACCTTGGGAGCCTGATCGTTTTGTCACCATCAAGCCTCTTCAATGGACCCACATGGCCTCTTATAATCAGTCTGTCAATATCATGGCTGCCTGGAAGATGGAGAAACAGACTTGGTTACAAATCATTTGACATCAGCATGACAATTTGAGGATGCGGTGCCAACTGTATGGACACCTATAGCTGCTCTTGATGCCACAGGTTTTGGTTGGACACCTATAGCTGTTCTTTTTTTTATATATTTTATTTTTACAATTTTCAGAACTTGGAAAACAAAAACAGACTCAGACAAAACAGAACAAAACAAAACAAAAACAAAAATGTACATATATCAACATTCCAATGTTACAGCATTGTGTTATCAGCTGCATCAAGTGCTTATTGTGCTTGTAAGACCTATAGCTGTTCTTGATGTCACAGGTTTGGGTTGGACACCTATAGAGAGCCGCAGGAACGAGTCCGGAAATCATTGATGCTAACACTCCTGGTTCTTCACTGTTTTCGCCTATGGGAGTTTTGAATGGGTTTTTGGCGCGATGCTTCTAATAATCTCTCTGGGCATGATGGCTTAATCAAACACGAACCAGTGTTTAGTAATATCATCTTCACACACGAGGGCCACTTTTATGAGTTTTGAAGCTTTTACGTGCCGTTAAAAGGGCGGCTAGCTAGCAAACGGCTAAATGAGACTACACTGTTGAGTCGATGGGGATATATACGTCAATAACGTCACCACTTCAAAGGACGAACACGGAAATTATCTTTCCCTCACCTGGTTCAGCCCGTTCAGCCCGGGGTAATCAGTGCACACATCAACAACAGTCCAGGTTGAGTGCTGACGTGACGTGGAAGCCTATGCGACAATGTGTAGTTCTGGATTAGCTTAGCTCGAGCTTTTTACTTCTAGGGCTCGCATTTAAGCTATAAAACTCATGAAAGTGGTCCTCATGTGTGAAGATTATCCGACTGAACTCTGGTTCGCGTTTGATTAAGCTTGCCTTGCCCAGAGACCTTATTTGAAGCATCGCGGCAAAAACCCATTCAAAAATCCCATAGACAGAAACAGTGAAGAACCAGGAAGTCCGGGACTTCCGCGTTCTGACTACAAAAATCCCTGGGGCTCTCTATAGCTGTTCTTGGTGTCACAGGTTTGGGTTGGACACCTATAGCTGTTCTTGATGACACAGGTTTTGATTGGACACCTATAGCTGTTCTTGATGACACAGGTTTTGATTGGACACCTATAGCTGTTCTGATGACAGGTTTTGATTGGACACCTATAGCTGTTCTTGATGACACAGGTTTTGATTGGACACCTATAGCTGTTCTGATGACACAGGTTTTGATTTGACATCTATAGCTGTTCTTGATGACACAGGTTTTGATTGGACACCTATAGCTGTTCTTGATGACAGGTTTTGATTTGACATCTATAGCTGTTCTTGATGACACAGGTTTTGATTGGACACCTATAGCTGTTCTTGATGACACAGGTTTTGATTGGACACCTATAGCTGTTCTTGATGTCACAGGTTTTGATTGGACACCTATAGTTGTTCTTGATGACACAGGTTTTGGTTGGACACCTATAGTTGTTCTTGATGACACAGGTTTTGGTTGGACACCTATAGTTGTTCTTGATGTCACAGGTTTTGGTTGGACACCTATAGATGTTCTTGATGCCACAGGTTTTGGTTGGACACCTATAGTTGTTCTTGATGACACAGGTTTTGATTGGACACCTATAGCTGTTCTTGATATCACAGGTTTTGATTGGACATCTATAGCTGTTCTTGATGTCACAGGTTTCGGTTGGACACCTATAGCTGTTCTTGACGCCACAGGTTTTGGTTGGACATCTATAGCTGTTCTTGATGCCACAGGTTTTGGTTGGACACCTATAGCTGTTCTTGATGCCACAGGTTTTGGTTGGACACCTATAGCTGTTCTTGATGCCACAGGTTTTGGTTGGTGCTGGTTGTCCTCAAGGCCCTGCTTCGACATGCTGTGCATTCCAAACAATTATCTACCCCAAGGTGGAACAGGTTCACACTTTTATCTTTGATGCCTCCTCCAATGGGATATAGCTGGATTTAAAACAGGCAATCGGGGTGGGACAACCCTTAAAAACCTGTATACACATAGCAGACATGAATCGACTTCAAACTACCCCGCTGAGGAAAACAAAAGTCTTTCAAAGAAATGGCTTTTATCCTCACTATTGTTTCATCTTGCGATGTCACGTAATGGCCTCTGTGGACGCTTGATGCGAGTTCCCAAGCGGCTCGAATGAAAATGTCCTTTCAGTCAGTAGAAGGTGGTGAGATGTCCTGGAGGTCATTCAATGGGTGTTAAACTCATTGGAAGAAATGGGCCATGGTAACCTCATGTCCAACCTAGTCAACCCTTTACCAGGAAATCCAGCCCCTGGCACAGACATGCTGCTCTATGTGAATCCTCACACCTTGCCAGTAGACATCTACACACCAGCAATTCCCATACTTAATATATTCCCCCTTCCCACCCCAGTGGCCCCCGGTCCCCCCTGAGGAAGTGCGTCCCCGAAGAGCTTGTCTGAACCATCTGTTACGGATGTCCCGGGACATGTCCCATGACTCAATGGACCCCACAGAATACTTTCCTCTCCTCCAGTTGTCATTTAGAGGAAGGAGAGGGTCACATGGGAACTGATTTAGATGACAGGAAATATAGCCGAACACAGCTGTTCCCAAGTATAAAACTGCAATACAGTAAGAGATCATCGGTAGCATCAAGGGTGAAGGGATTTTTAGTTACAGCTATGTTTCCAAAAGGTTTGTGAAAAATATGGTTTTCACCTCACATCATTGACCCATGTCTTTGAAAACTATCGAACACATCGCGAATTTTCCTGCCATTCAACTTTGTGAAAGCACACTTTACCTCATTCCATTTGTTTGCATAAATAGTGTTGACAAAATACATGAGAACATTCTTCATATGGTGAGGACTTAAGATGGAATCAAACATTTCCGTATGCGCCCGGGGGCGGAGTGCAAAATGTTATGTAAATCCCCTTAACGACCTTTTCAGACTGCCGACAATCGGCATACAAAGGTGATTGGCAGCCGACACTGGTGCGCATTTATCCTTTGCCCCAGCCCGCCTCTGAATAGCGCCCCCTACTGTGAGAGGCGTGGGGTAGGCTGCCCAGTGGCACTTGTTGCCAATGGGTAAAGCCAGCATGGCTCCTCTCATGGCAACGATGTGGGTCGCAGTAATAATGTTGGGTTTGTTTCCTGCTTCGCACCTCCTTGGGATTTTGCCCGACCTATAATCCAGTACATGAGACACAGAGGGAGCCCGCTCCCGCTCCATTGTACCAATCACACAGCAGCCCAAGGGCCATTTCATAATGCGTGTCCAGTATCAACATTATTATGACTATTCTAACTGAACCCTCAGGCCAGGATACACGCGGGCACGTCCAGAATGATCTCTGTGATTTCTCAACATCGGGTCCGGGAACCACCAGGGGTCCCTGAGGGGGTTCCAGGGGGTCCCCAGCAAATTGATGAATTGTTCAACTTCACCATTATTTAATTTCCAACAAGTTAGCACAAGTAGAGTATGTAGAAGAACAACTGTTTTGATCATAGTTTCACTGTTATCTCTCTCCTGCAATACAGATACAGTAATCGTGGAATTCTGGACAAAATCATACCTGTCAATAAAAGTATTCTCAGATTAGGGTCAGATAGACAAAATCTCATCAAATGGGGGTCCGTAGCCCTAAGGCGGACTAAATCACGGGTGCTTAATGGTATGAAGAAGGTTGGGAATCACTGACTTATCTAAATGAATGTGAAGGCTCCCGACGCTGCCGCGATGTCAAAATTCCCTGCACAGATACAGTATCCCCTCTCTCTCTAGAACACAGACAGACAGACAGACAGACAGACAGAGACACACACACAGAGACACACACACAGACACACACGCATGCACACGCACACACACACATGCGCACACACACACACACACACACACAGAGACACACACACACACACACACCCACACACACACACGCACAACAGACCAGTGTTCCCAAGCCCCTTACTGAGCGTTTTCATCCCCGCTCAGAGGGGAGCAAGGCCCCTGTGGATTCGTACCCACTTCCTACTTCCAAGCCTGTTTGGCCCCTTGGCGGCCTTCCTCCATTCACACGCTGCAGACGAGCCTGCTCGGTCGCCCATAAATGTGCTGCGATTTGGGCATGACTGACTCAGCGACATGAATAACACCTCATACGTGATGACCTACATACAGTGCCCCAAAATGTCCTATAAGAGCATATTTTCCGCAGAGATGGATAACTTGGGAAATGGTCAGAGGCCTACAGTAGCCAACGGTTCTGGGGCCCTGGTCCCTAGGTGGGGAATAGGTGTCCCGGAGACACAATTCATATGAATAGGGAGAGAGTGCGTGTGGGGGCGCAAAGTGAAGCGTGTGCGCCAACATGGCCGTCAGAATTTGTTTGTGTTTGTGTGTTTGTGCGTGTGTGCTTTGAGGGGGTGTGTGTAAATATATACACCCCCTACTGGCCTATTTGCCTCTGTCCACACATCACAACTGTCAGTATCTGGTGAGATATGAAGCCGAAAGGAAGAAGCCCTTCAAATGGATATTACGGCGCTGTTCGCCTATGGAGTACGGAAAGGTGGATTCAGCTTTACCTGTAGGATCTTCACTGTGCGCCTTCCACTCTCTACATGGTACCTCTAGGATCTTCACTGTGCCTTCCACTCTCTACATGGTACGTTGCATGTTATGATAATGGTTTTTCTAAGATTTTAAAGCTGTAATCTACATGCAGTGGGGAAGGGGGGGGGGATCAGCCAGTATGGACAGTTTCTAACTACAATGAGCTTTTATAAGCTTTGAAATGCATTCATTTACACACAGTATTTAGTATTTTATTTTGGCTAAATACAGCCTATTTTAAATTATTTTGAATCCAAAATGTACATCTTAGAAATACAATGATGCTCGATTCATTTATCGATTGATTGCGTTTCACAAAAAATATCATTGTTTTCAGCCTACGGTAGCAATATTCCACTTAGAAGGATTGGCTCAGCATCAAGAAGATATCAAAATTGGCGAAGGAATGAAGGCAAAAACACAGCAATAATAAAATATCATTTTGACAGGTTTCATTGCAGGTGTTTTCCCCAAGTCTCCCTGTCACACCTCACCACCTGCACCTGTGCTCTTCCTCCCTGCGTGTGGGGGTTTGACTCGTCTGTCTCTCCAGTTGTTTGGAGGTTCGCCCAAGTCAAACAGTGACTTTGTAGTTACATCTGCTTCATTTGTCTTGTTAACTGTGCTTATTGAAATAGCCCCGAGGCACGGGCGGAGCCGGAGTCAATCGCCCAAACCTACGTAAGGGGCGAGGAGTCTCAGAGGAGTGAATGAGTTGAGGCATCTTGCTCTGTTGTCTGTCTCATTCAGCTTCACAGTTGTGAACTGTGCAGACCACACCATGCTGTCATATATGCTGGCTCGAACAGGTTATCAGTGGGTTGCTTGATTTTAAAAGATTGGTACAGGTGTCGAAATTAAAAGAAAAGACAGCTGGTCAACAGTGTTGTTTTTTGTTTCTGTTTTTTTTTGGGGGGGGGGGGCTCACATGTAAACGAGATGTTGTCTCTATATACAGTATAACCTTGTTTGATGACTTTCTGAACTCATTAATACTCCACCAACATTGGCAGGCCTCTAATTCAGTGGTTTTCAAAGTGCGGTCCTGGGGCCCCCAGGGGTCCTTGAGGGGATTCCAGGGGGGTCCCCAGCAAAAAGGGTAATAATTTATTTTCACTATAATTCCATCCATAAGTAACACAATGACAGAATGTATATATGACTGTTTTGGTCATGGTTTCACACACTTTCTGTAATCAAACATTTAAAAGCAAATGTCTTATTCTCAGATGGGGGACAGGTCTGTGGTGACTGTAATTGGTGTCAGTAGGGGTCCTTGATGTGAAAAAGTTTGGGAACCACCGCTCTGATTGATCAAAAGTTAACAAACAAGTAAACAGTTGCATGTGTGTTAACACATATTGATTTTGCAATATGCTTTAAAACCTGGTTTCCTAATTGTTTGTTTGTTCAAACTAAACTTCATTTGGGTCATACTATTTCTGCGAGAGAAATACGGAGACTGGGAGACAGAGTGGAAGACAGACAGAGTATTTAATAGTAGTGTGAGTTTTATAGATTACATTTAATTGAAATTGGACTGAGACATTTCCATGTTTGAGTGCATCATTGTTTGCCACAGATTATTTTTCTCCCTGTGCGCAAGAATACTGCACGAAAAAGAAATCATTAATTTGATGTGATTCTCAATTAAATGTTTGAATCCAAAACCACTTAAAAGAAAAATAACACTAAGTAAACACCTCCAACATTCACAAGTGAAGACAACAGTTGCTGTGAAAATATGCTGAAAGCAATTCCCCAGGCATTTGGCAGGGCAAAACCACAAATTATGCTTGCAGAGTGAGACGGCATTATGAGGCTTCACTGTGTGGTCCGTCACACACTATAGAGACCCCTCTCCCTCCTGCTGTTCCCTCCCTGTCCCTCTGCCCTTCTCCCCTCCTGCTGCCCCCTCTGCTGGGGGTGGCAGGCATAGTTGACCCTGGTTAAAATTCAACCACTCCAACAATAACGCGCGGGTTAGACTTCTCCTTAATGACCTGGTCGTGGATCAATTAAGCGGAAGTGAAAGCTGCAGAGTTTGAGAACAAGTATCTATCTAGATTTTAAACTGTGAGACTATGAGGCGACATTTGAATGGCCCTTTGCCAGATAGGGTGAAAGTTTTCCTCTTTTTGAGTGTTATTTGTAGAGATCAGTGTTTCTCAACCTTTTTCATATCAAGGATGACTAATTTAGTCCACGGACCCCCTTTTTGATGAGATTTTGTCTCTCTGACTTAAATCTGAGAGCACTTTTATTGTCAGATATTATTTTGTCCAGAAGTCCATGATTATCTGTATTGCAGGTAGAGACACAACAGAGACACTATGATCAAAACAGTCATTCAGGTCACAGATCATGAGTCTTTGGTTGCCACCACCATGTTCATGTACCATCTATGCTCAAGGTTTGTTTTCATCCAGGTTTTCCAAGGGACACAACTAGGCAACTAGTCAGTGAGACAGGTGAGACCCTATGGCAGAGTCTCCTTCCCACCAAAACTTCCAATCTCCTTTAAATCAACTAAATTTAGACAAAATAATATTATGACTGATAAATCACCAAAATGACTTGCATGCATACAGCCAGAGGGGATATTGGTCCCCTAATGAGGTATTTGGCTTCCAAAGGGGTTTCCCCCCCATTAGCATAGTAGCCTATATCCGATAAAGCCTCACTTTATGCTAAAATACCCAATTCACTTCTATGACGAGAAATCACTGCTTTTAAAGAAAATCACAGTAGGCTGTAGGCTAGGCCAGTACTTCTCAATCTTTTTCACGCCAAGGAGCCCCTAACTGACACAAATTAGACCACATAGGCTACCCCCATTTGATAAGATTTTGTCCCAGCTCCCCAATCTGATAAGATTTTTTGCTTTTAGATGCTTTATTACAGAAAGTGTATGAGACCCATGATGGACATAATCATAGGCTACATTCTGTCATTGTGTTACTTGTGTTGTGCATTCATTAATACACAGGACAATGTTACTATCCCTTGTGCCAAAGTCCAAGGCAGACACAAAGAAGCCCAATCCAGATCAATGAATGGAATAATGAAAGTACAGTGAAAATAAATCTTCCCGGGGACCCCCTCAAGGACCCCTGTGGGTCCCCGGATCCCATGGCTAGGCTATGCTAAAATTACTGTGAGCCTAGGTGTGACGCTGACTGGCAAGTGGCAATGATATCATATTGCACGAATTTTAGATGTTTTTTGTGTTTGTTATTATGACTGCCACCTTTTGTCAACAGAGCGGCATTTGTCTGTAACCTACCTGACATGCTGTACTTGTTATTCAGTCGACAATGAAAAGCTTCTCTTCCAGTGTTGAGTGTGTTGGAGTTGATTTTGCTCTTGTTCAAGCTCGATGCGCAGAGGTCTGGAACAGTGGAAGCCATGGACTCCCGATTCTGGTCTCACCTAAAGAAAAAATCATATTCACTATTTAATCAAATTTTACCAAATGTTTGGGTCTGTGTAAAGAAAAATAAAAGAACGAACGCACATCTATGTTGAGGTCAAGTGCTGCCTTACGTTACAGGGCAGACACGGGAAGCCGCACATTCGTAACTCCGATGCAAAAGTATGAATTTAATCGACGTTTCAGTACTTGATGTTTTTGAACTAAAGTGGAATAATAGTGTGCGACAGCATGCTCTGCATGTCGTTCTCCTCCCGGTCACAAGGGGCGACATTCTATAGTCTGATGATCGCGGAAGTGTCACTGGAACCTCTGACGTGTCAAATTATCGCCATTTTCTTGAGGAAGGAAACGCCTTGAAGAGGAAAAGAAAGATAACAACTGTGTAAGGGAAAACTTTTTAAAGCCAATTTACCGTTGTTTTTCGTTGAATGTAAACCTAAAAAATAACGATCCCGTATGTAAGTAACACCATGTTTATGACAGTGGTTGTGAAGGTCGGGTACTGAGAAGGAAATATGCTAAAATGTCTTGCTGCTAGCGTAAAAGCTAACGCCGTTATCGGAGCTGATTCGATGGATCAGATGCTTCCATGGAATTTCACGTTTGGAAAATTCGGACCTATTATTCTACTATACGCTGGTTAAAGTACACGAAATTGGTCTTTGCATATTTGAAAACGGGCGTCTTGTGTTTGGTAACGCTACTTGTTGAAAACAAAAACGGGTACATTGTCGCAAGCTAGCATTTGTGTTTACTCAAGTGAGCCGCATTGGGGCCTCAATTGCGAAACAGCTCGTGTCTCATCTAACCCAGTATTGCTGTTAAAACTTGATCAGTCACGTCCCTACGTTACTAAATATAAACGTTACTGACGTTTTGTACTTCTCATGTGGATGGAAGTTGTAATATAACGTTACAGGAGAACAACTTACTGAATAGCAGCGAGATGGTGCACCTGCACCTACCGATATGTGTTGCGGGCACATTTTGGTCTCTTGCCTTCTGATGTCAAGTTGGGTTAGGAATAACGTTACCATACCATAACGTTTACCATAACGTTACATGTTTGTTTTTTGTTTGTTAAAGAATGTCTGTCCCCTACTCCACATTCATTGGTCCCTAGATGTATTTTAGCTTCTGCTATGGCACCCCGTTTGAAACGGCTGATCTGTTTTCCCCTCAGGTTTCTCATACCAAAGTGGTCTCCCATCACCTGCCACCATGGGGAATATGTTTGCAGGTCTGTTTAAAATGTTTGGGAAAAAGGAGATGAGGATCCTTATGGTAGGCCTTGACGCTGCTGGAAAGACAACTATACTATACAAGCTCAAGCTTGGAGAAATTGTGACTACCATTCCTACAATAGGTAAGTCAGTTAATTATGTAATATGTAATGAAGCTTAGGCTGGACATCTTGTATCAAATTGCTTGCTACTTTACTGCTGTAAAACATCGTAATTGCTGTAATCAAATGTTTTAGAAAGCCAGTTCACATGTAATGCTGCCTTATTCTGTATTATAAGAATTTCAAGTAGGATTTTGACGTGACTATCATCTTTGTTTTCAGGTTTTAATGTAGAGACAGTTGAGTACAAAAACATAAGTTTTACCGTGTGGGATGTCGGTGGTCAAGACAAAATTCGACCGTTGTGGCGCCATTACTTCCAGAACACACAGGGTAAGTGTTGTGCCTGAGTCAGTGCTTAGTGACGGTGTGAATTTGACATTTGTTGGTTTTAGATGGATCTGTTTGCCGTGGGATATACTAACTGGATTTCCCAAATGCCTTGTGTGTGTTTCTTCTTCATGTCCTTGTTGTTTCAGGTCTCATCTTTGTTGTGGACAGCAATGATAGAGAGCGTGTGAACGAGGCCCGTGAGGAGCTCATGAGGATGTTGGCCGAGGATGAGCTACGCGACGCTGTGCTATTAGTGTTCGCCAACAAACAGGTATGTTTTAATTTACTTGGAAGCATCCACCATCTCTGATATAGACTGATACAGAATATACCGATAGGCGTAAAGTGGCCTTTCTAATGTTTTTTCGTGTTTTGTTCTTAGGACCTTCCAAATGCTATGAATGCAGCAGAAATCACAGATAAACTGGGACTTCACTCCCTTCGCCAGAGAAGCTGGTACATCCAGGCAACCTGTGCCACCACCGGGGATGGGCTCTATGAAGGACTGGATTGGTTGTCTAATCAGCTCAAGAACCAGAAATAATCACCTGCTATCCTCAACTAATATACTCTATCCACTCTCTATCCTTGTTCTCTACTCTTCTAGTGTTGCAAATTGAGCTACCTTGTCCAAAAAAACAAACAAAAAAAGAGTACTGGAAGCGCCCTCAAGTCAGCTGTAATTACAACAAAAAAATACAGGCAGGGGAAGGGGGATAATCTATTCTTGTAAAGCTGTCAGGGTTCATATTTAATGTTAATGTAAATACATTTGGTAATAGGGCAGCTTGTTGCACACTTAGAAAACCTACCATGGTTCTTTCTCTTCCTGGCCGTTTGGCAGCCACATGTGTATTGAAATGATAAAGGGAGGCAAAGAATAAAAAATTACCGGCTAACTTTGGCCCCAGGACCTCAGTGCAACCTGATGACTTATTTGTATCAGCTTGTATGTGAACTGGTAATGCGTACTGTAAGGAGTGTTAAACTATGGGGCATCAATTATCAATTATAACACTGATGCACTACTTGCAACCAACTGCTATAGTTACTTTAAAATAGAAGGAAAAAAAACTGCTACTAGTATCCAGCCCCCAAATTACCATTTAGCAAACACTGGCATTTACTAGTCGTACTATCTGTACTGTGAGATTGCTCGGTCCAAGTCAAGAACTCCTGTGAACACTTACCAGCCTTTGTTATACAGTATGTCAGTTGTTAGCTTGAATTGAGAAACGCTGCCATGATCTCTCATCTACCTGCTTTATGATTGACAGAGAGGCAGTCTATTTAGTCAACATTGGATTTTTGTGTTTGTATGACTGTCTCAGGTTGATCATGTTCTGCCTTTGCAATATACCTGAATTAGCAAAAATGCATGATGTGGTCTGTTGGTCTTAGGACGTGTAAATGATTGTCTACATGGCACTAGCTAATTGTTTACATCATTAGGCTGCACAAGAACCATTACCCCATTGAGAACGAATTTTAACAGCCCTATACTGTAACCTAATGTATGTACCGTGTGATGCAATGGTAACGAAACAAGTTGCACACTGATGTCCCTAGTGTCCTTACAATAGGCTCCATCAAGAAAAAGACATGCCTTTTGAGAATTGATTAACACAATCTGGGAGGAGGCATTTTGATGGCAATACAAAATCAGTTTGAGATAAATGTTTAGCGTAGTGCTAGTATTTCTTCCTTTGTTGCACATGTCCTTGGGGCGAACAAGAAGCGATATTTATGCCTTCTTATCCAAGACATGTTGCCTTTTATTTTCATACTTATCTAAAGGTGTGGGTGTTCCTTCACTACTGCTCTGGAAATGTCTTAGTGGTGCATTAAACACTTTTTGATTGATAACTGCCTAAATGTATGTTGCAAATTGTATGTTAATCTCTTAGCAACCTTTGTCGCATTTTTTTTAATGTTAAGTTACTTTAGCTTTTGTTTTGTGAAAAAAGCACTGTAATTAAAGCGACTGGATAAAATGGATCTGCTTTTCTTTCATTTGTCTCATTCTATGCAATAAAATGTACTTGCTGAATGTTATGCTTAATGTAGCTTTGCAGTCTTATGTCCTTGTTAAAACTAGTGTCTTTGAAAACTTCTTTTCATCACCTTTAACGAGACTAAATAGAAATAAATTGTGAGCCAACATGAAGCAATGTAGAAGTGTAATAAGACTTCAAAATTGGTGTTATTGCATCCTCCTGCCAGGTCCGTCACCCCTTGACCTGGGAAGAATGGTGTTGGTGATGGCAGCCACCCAGTGTCTGCTAAAACTAATGAATGTGGATAGCTCACCTTACCTATAGGGGTACGTGCTTGCATAGGCGCCAGAGTTGGGGCGGGGGGGGGCAGCAATCTAGGACGTTCTTTCAGGTTGATTAGGCTGCTATGGTTAACGCAGCCAAGCCTATAAAACATGGCAGGAGAGTGTGGTGGTCGTGGAAGGGGAGGGGGTTAGAGTCTCAGGTCCCTTACAGGGTGTCTTTGTCTGGCCTCCTCTCCTGCTGCTCCATCAGCTTGGTTTGTGTGTGGCGGTCTAACGGTACTCGGCCATATAAAAGGACCAGCCTGCTTTTTTGCACTCTTCTTTGTGAATGCCTTGCTCTTTTTAGTGCACCCCCCAGGTGCCAGCCAGCAGAATACCCTCTTTCAGACCAATCCAAGGCAAATGCAAACACTACACTCTATTATAAGCAGTGGAGTGCATTCCAATGGTATCTCACCAGTCAGGGAGCTGATCCTAGGACTGGGAGGGACAATGGAGCGCTGGCATGACTGAGGAAAGAGAAGGACCGGAGCTGCTGAGTAGGGCGAGACGCACAGTGGGGATGGAGGAGAGGTGCGAGGACCAACAGCATCAAGTCTCAAAAGAGGATTTTCATCATACTGTAGGAGACGCTAAAAGAAACACTCAGTTGTTTGACTCCATTCAAATGTAGGCTTGGTTTTGCAGGGGGTATGTGCGGGCCCCAACATTTACCTGAAAACATTTTCATAACATTGTTATGAAAGATAGATACTAACGGGGTGCTGACATCCTTGTCTTTTCCTTCAACATGCTGTCTCTTTGTATGAAAAGCTGCCAACTCTACCATATATATATATATTTTAATCTGTGACATTTTCATCTAAATAAATGTGTTTTACTCTCACTGATTGTTATAGTGATTAAACCTATAGAGTTCACGAAAACCATGGTAGCTGTTGTTCTAAACACCGGGTGTGAGGTAGGTCTTTCCCTCACAGGAGGTGATGTTTTACATTTCCAAATGCAGCAGCAGCACTTTGGGATAAATAGAAGAAGTCAGTAGTTAGTTTGCGTGAGCAGCAAGAGCCACCACAGCTCAGAAAAGCCCACTGCCTACAACTAATAAACAATGAAAACCTACTCAACAGAAAAGATGTCACAGTACTGGCCCCACAGCGTCTGGCACAGACGATGTCACCAAAAATAAGAAAATGAGAGATTACCATGTTAAGAAATATGCAAAACCTTTTATGTCGCCATATCACTTTTCTCAAAATAATGAATTTTGCACAATTTCCTATCCAATGAAATAAAAACAAATATTCAAAACTGGCAGTGATTAAAAAAAAAAGACAAGAAAAAAGGTTTTGTCACCTAAAATAAATTGTTAAAAAAGAAACATCTGTCTTTTGTTTACAACCAACAATTCACAGGACCTGTTGGTTGAACATATCGGCCTTTTTACATCTGTAGTCCACAGTTTGGCTGTCTGGGTAAATGAGGTCTCTGGGCCAGTCGGGCTGCTGCATCCGCGGGTCTCAGATTGGAGGGGGGGGGGGGGGGGAGGGGGGGAAGACATTAGTCGTCCGAGTCTGTGTCGTGGCGCCGCCTGTGGCTTTGTGTGGCAGCAGCAGGGGCCGTCTTGTGGCTGGCGTGGTTGCGGGGGACAGGAGACCCCCGGTCGGAGGAGTCTGTGTCACGCCGCTGCTGTCGACGATGGGGGTAAGAGGGGGGGCGCTCGGCCTTTGCCCCCCCTCTTGAATGGCTGTCATGGGGTCTGGCTCCACTCTGACTGTGGCATGATGGATTATGATGGTGGTGGTCCTTTCTGTGCCTGAAGAGTAAAAGGAAACAAACAATCAATGATTGGGACCTGGGGGGGGGGGGGGGGGGGGGGTCGGATAAGCCGACGCAAGGCTGGGGAAGAAGTAGCTGCCTGAGGCGCTGATCAGTCATGACATTCACAGAAAATACCACATGTAGGTGAATATGACTGGATATTCTCCAGCCGCAGTAAACTTCATAAAGTTCTGTAAAGTCAACCCATACCATTGCTTCCGTACACGTGCCACATGTATGTTGCCCTACATCATGCTTGTATCACCAATTATTTAATGATTACTTTGCAATTATGCACATAAACTAAATTGTTCACTCTGATATGTACCCCCCCCCCCCCCCCCCCAACCCCAACTTGACTTGCAGGACATACTGTAGTTATGGTGTCAGGTTTTAAACGGCAGAATATCTGCATCCCAGACCGCCCCACGTTAAAAAGATGACACTAGCTGTCTGCGGGACAGAGCCTCGGTGCCCTCTAGTGCTGAGGGAGGAGAGATTTCGCCTCACAGTAAATCTGGAGGTTTCCTCAGTTTTGACTCTCCAACAGCAATACATGTGACACACGACAACACGTGGAGAAATGAGCCGACCTTTTTCTGTTGTCATCCGACTCCGAAGAAGAGTCTCTTCTTTGCCTTTTCTTCTTCTTTTCTTTCTTCTTCTCCTTTTTGCTCTTCTTCTCCTTCTTCTTCTTCTTGCTCTCATGTCTACAAGTATGATAAATAATTAGTGCCTCTCTTTATTGTTCAAATCAAACACGATGGGACATCATGTACTGGCCCTTTTGCCCTGTAGAACTAAATGTTATCTTATATCTGAGGTATGTTCTCACTTCCAGCACATTTTCATGGATAACATTTCAAAACTTTTCCAAGACTTTTCAAGAATCTAGAATATGTGAGGCGGTGACTCTGAATCAATACCAGAAATTGCTACACAGGACGAATAGGACACACCTCTTTATAATGGATTTGAGTGCTTTAGAGTCACTGCATCCATTACATGGAAGCTATTCCAAAAATGCCATTATTTTTCACACACACACACACAATATACACTATAGCAATTTTTAGCAGTTTAATTTGTGCCAATTAAACATTAACTTATTGATGGTCCCCAAGTCACCAAGTGAAGAAACGTACAGTATGTAATAGTAAACAAAACATTGCCATGCACCAACACATTAGAGATACGTTACGTCAACAGCTACAGAAAATAAATCTGCTGGAAGATTACTGTAATGACTAATTTCATTCACACAACAAAATTCCATGACTTTCCCAAAACCTTCAAGGATTTTCCCCAATTCCATGACTTTTCCAGGCCTGGTAAACTAGAACTAGACTTCTCCAGGTTTTCCATGACATGAGAACCCTGTGTGTTTAGATTGATTTCATAAGGTGTCACATGTGGTTAGTGTACTCGTGTAACATAGGCTCACCTTTGCTCCATCTCCTCCTTGTCTTCACTCTCACACGTCCGTTTTGTTGAGGTTTCTGGACGATCCTCTGTCTTATGGTGCTGTGAAGAGTGCACATTTTTAATCTTTGCATTAAGTTGCAATTATTATTATTATTATTGTGGTAACAACAGGGGAACGGGGGATACCATCATACTCATAAATAGCTAATAGGCTACACGTATGGGACAGTTAAGAGGCCAGTCTGCTTATTACACCAGGAATCATTTCAGTCCATCCAAAAAGCACTTAAACTAGTGTTTTGTTATTGAGATTAGCGGTAGGTATTAAGTCAATGGTTCACTATGTTGTCAAAAGGTTTATAAACTGCTTGTAAAGTATTGCTTTTCATAAAATGCTCTCTAACCACACTGATTGGCGCTTGTTAAAGGATAAGTTCACCCACCTCCATGCTGGTAGGTCAGATTTTTTTGTCCACAAAAGCTTTGTGGGGTTTCCCAGGGAAAGAGTTACAGGCTTCTCCGAAACAATTGAAGTGAATGGTGACCAACTTTTAAATGTTAAAAAAGGGCCCCATACGGCTCCTCAAGTGCAATCCAAGTCTTCAAAAGCCCTGACATGCCAAGTTGAGTGGAAAAGACGTCCTTTACCCCCAACACTTTTCACCAATTACTGTCCAAAAATCCAGGAAAGAAAACCAGAAATACTTCTAGCATCGCACCTTGGAGCTTGTGCACCCACTTCAGATGGGCTGCACGTGGATGAGGACATGGCTCGGAGCTACCTGGATACTAGTGATGCGTGGGTCAGGGTTTTTTAATGCCCGCATCAACCCAACCCGTCATTGGAGCCAGTCAGCACCGCCCGGCCCGTTCAAATATCTGAAAATGGAGTAGTGCTCCAGTGACTCAGGAGTAGCGCTGCAGAGCTCTCCAAGGTGTCCAAACTCTGTCTCTCTCCCCTCTCTCTCTCACAGATAAAGGGTTAGTCTGCGTGTTTCACTACTCTAACTCTAAATTATTTAATAATGTTGCTTTGTCACGTTCTGAGCCTGCCCCGCCCGCACCCACGATATTTTCCTAATTTGCCAACCCTGCGGTCTGCCTGCGGGGCGGGCCAGCCCGTGGGACCCGGCAGGTTCTGGGTAGCCAGCGCATCACTACTGAATACAGTGAGGATTTAGGCTAAAAAGTTGGGGTAAATTATGTCTTTTCAAGTCAACTTGGCATGTCGTGGCTTTCGAAGACTGGGATTACTTACGCCTGAGGAGCAGTATGGAGGCTTTTTTCTTTACGTTTGAAAGTTGGTCTTCAGTTGTTTGGGAGAATGATGTAAATCTGTTTCCCTGGAAAACTCCACAAAGGTTTTTGCACACACAAAAACTTAATCCGGCATGTGAGTAGATAATGACTGTATTTTTATTTTTGGGTGAACTTATCCTTTAAGAAATGCCAACAACTTCTGCCTCCGATATTACAATGTTTCTGAATGAGTGAAAGGTCGCCCCAACTTCATGATAAGTCAGATAAGCGTAGGCCTCTTATAAACCGGAACCTTCCCTTTAGTTCTGTGACGTCTGAAATAGCAGGGGAAAACTTACCGTGAAAACTGACAGGCCTATTTTAGCAGCCTCCTTCTCTCTTTGGGAGAGCACCATTTTGCGCGACCCTGCGCTGTAGATGGAAAAAACACATGTAAGTACACTCCAATCACAACGCATTGAGATAAGCGGCCCTCTCTCCACCACTTCAATGTCAAGTGGCACATGTTTAATGATTTTACTGGTACCAAAATAGAGCAAGGTGAGAATTACTTGCACAGATAATGCTGTTATTAACACCCTTTTGGCTCTCTCACACAGCTTCCTCACAAACATACAAAGTAGAAGTAATAACATCAACAGGTAGATGCCCTTTGCACAGTGCTGTCAGCCTTTACTTCCTGGTGCAGGTGATGCCAGGAAACATCAGATGAGTAGTTGGAGAATTACAATCACCACACACAAGAAGGCTGAATTGCTTCACTCTAATTCAGCCTTCATGTGTGCAGTGACTCTCCTTCTTCAACTACTCATAAAAAGTAGAAGCCTGGTCCTTTGAATACCTCAGGAATTACGGTTATTTGAATTTATGAAATTAATATTAATTACATTATGAATAGATTTAATATTCAAAAATATGAAAAATGCACAAGTAAAATTGTCAGGAAGGCTTCTGATATTATGTAGATGTTTTTTTTACAATGCATGTGTCTAAACACAAATCAATTCTTTCTGTACGGTTGTATGGCAATTTTTAAAACTGTCCCATGTGAATATACGTATGCACATGTTCCATACACACTAAGGCTTTGTTCACACCATAGGCAGAAGAACTGAAGCTTGAGGCAGGCTCAAGCTGAACTGACGCTTAACCGTTTACACCAGGAGCAGTCTCTTTTCCCCAGCGCCTTGAACCCGCCCACAACTCCCATTGAATTCATGCCTGGCAGCTTCAAGCTTCACGCATCACGCCTGGAAAATAGGACTGAATCCTGAACGATCTCTTCAGCACGGCTTCAGCGTGCGTGCGGCTGGTGTGAACGGTCTCACGTGTTAACAAGGATGCCGAAATGAAACTGCATGGCTTCAGCGTGGCTTTGGCATATGGTGTGAATGGACACTAATTCCACATAATTGTTTTTCAGCATATTCTCATACTTGTCTAATGTGTTATATCATGAATACATAGTTTTCATATCCAAACCTTTGGTATATTTTCACGTGGTAAATTTTGCCCCACATCTTTTTTTTTTCTTTCTTCTTCATCCCACTAAGTTCCTGGTTTGTGCCGCCTCATGATGCTGTAAGTAACCCACATTTTCATTCACATGCTGGAGTGATGCCAGTGTTGGTTGCTTATGTTTATATAACCCATCATTGGTCTGATATAATCATAATTCTATATTCCTTTGCCATCTTATTACTTCCCAAATTATGGGACAATTTCCACATCAGTGTTTTATCTTATATGCTACAACAGCATCCAGCACAACACAACCCTCTCCCTTTCTTGTGTATTTTGTCGGTTTGCCAAATTCCTTTTGATTTGTAAGTTTATCCGGTTCTGATTGCTGAAAGTAAATCATAGCAGTCATCATGAATTGAGTGAAACAAACAAACAAAACAAAATCAGTATGATAATGCAAAACAAAAACATGTTATAGACACCGTGTTTTTATTTTATTTTATCATAGGCCATAAATCACCTGGAGCTTCCCAAGCCGGAAATCCGGTCCACATCTCTCTCCTCACCATCCGGCTCTTCCCTCCTGCACACATCTGCCAGGTCCTGGTATGAAAAGTGGGGAAATTCAAGCCAAGGTCTACAGGGTTGGAGCTTTTCAATTCAGGCAAATGTATTGAAAATGTGGAAGAACTTTGAGAGAATGCAAACCGGAAAAACATGCAATACCTCTTTGGTCAGGCCAGTTGGCTGTCTCTTGATATTCTTGTGGCCTCTATAACGAGAAGGGAAAATGTTATTTGGATCTAATGCTTTGGCCTACATGTGTCAACAGTTATATAATGGATCTGATACATACAGGGCAGCCATCAATGCCTCCTGCTCTGCAGCCCTCACAGCAGCAAGCTCCTCCTCTCTGGACAGCGGTGCGCCTCCTTTTTTGTCTCTCGCGTACCACGACAGATCTTTGCCTTTCTGCCAGCGTCCTACTGGTGCCATCAAAGAGTTCCCTGAAGATAACAAGGTGGCATTCAGAAAGATGGTGCGGCCATGGTATCCATTTAAAATAACACATGTAAGTACTGAGAGCGAGCGAGCGAGAGAGAGAGATTTGGGCTAAATTCGATTAGAAAAATACACATTGTGGAGGGCACATCTTCTCCGTAGTTAGCTGTTGATCTCATGACATCATATTTCATAAACCCTTGGCTGCAGGCAGTACATGTATAGGAGACGATACGCCTAATATGCAAGTCCCCAGGTCATGGCTGCCTTGACTGCTTGCTCCAAATCACTCATCTGTTGAACAAGCTGTTTATACTTTTCTCCTTATGGCAAAATTCATAATCACAATTCTTTTTTTGATTGATATTGGGATCACGATTATTTAACATTATTTGTTGACTTTGGGAACATCATGCATCAGTCACACCATCAGGTAACGAGGGCACAAAATCAAAAGTTGCTGACTAAATGGATCTGAATTTATCTCTAATGTGCCTGTCATCATGATTATGATATCTGTACTTTGGAGTCTCTCGGTATGAAAACAAAAGTGAAACTTCACATTCCGCAGTCAGTAATGGTGATTTTGTAGACGGTAACTCGTCTTCACTGCCCTACAGACATTAACGGTAGGTGACTTGAACGTTACCCCGTGGTATTTTAGTTAGATGAAAATAGCAAGGCTACACTTATTGAAGAATGTCCTCCAAATAAATTACAACTTCTATCAGTCAGTTAGACAGGGAAGATGAGGGGGCGGAATAGCCGCAATCTACTCTCACTTCAACAGTTTAACTGACCTAGGAGTTTTTGTAGGGCAAATGCCATTAGGCAATATTCTTTGTGTGTATGTTCCGGTGAAATGGATCTCTGTGACTGTGTGTTACTGAATGTTCACTGTAGTTTGGTTGTACATGTATACAGATATATTGTGTATATGGAGAGGCTGTGTGCTGCCATGTCACCTGTGTTCACTTGAATGGCCAAAACAAATTTATTTTAAGGGAGACAATGAAGGCTAATCTGGCCTTTGTCCTCGAGGCTGAAGTTGCAATTGTTATGTCATCAGTGATGCTTTGCACGATCAATCGGAGTTTCTCTGGCTCGAGCCGATTTCTTGTCATCAGTGATGTCACTCCGTCTGTGAATTGTGATGTCATGTCACCAGTGATCGAACCGGGCCGCCTCCCGTAAGATTGTATATTGTAGAGTAAATCCTCCACCTGCTCTCTTGACCCTGTCCCCACTAAACTACGGTACATGGGTTTTCAATGTTTCAAACTCTGATCATTAAATGATCAATAACGTAACTTTAAACGTTTTTTTCCCCCTGATGCATTCCCTTTAAAAACAGCTGTTGTGAAACCGCTGTTGAAGAACTCTTATTTGCACAGTGGGGTCCTACGTAGTGTTTGGCATGCTGACATGTTGGAAGCAGCAGTGCTGACCGAGTGAAGCCTCGGCTCTCTGCTCAGACAGCAATGCGAGCTGAGATCTGTCAGGTCGGCTGAGAACGCGGCAAACAGTTTAGTAACACCAGGCGACTCGACCAGCCAAAAGGAAGTGTAATGAGGGACTTGAACACTACGGAAAAAGGTATGGAAAAGAGGCATGTCGGGGACAAAGTTGCAGCTTACACTTTAACCACGCTTGTTGGCAGCTAGCGCTGTTAGTGCTAGCGTTAGCATGTAGCAAGGCTAGCATGTATGCTAACACGGCGTTATAAGTTGGAGTTAGACTTACCGAGATAATTTTCTCTGTGTTTGTCGACTTTCACATCGTCCCAGTTGAACTGGTCTTGGCCTCCTCTCACTCCCCCGGATCTCGAGGAGCCGAACATTTTGTGTCCACAACTTAGCTTAGTTAGCTTAGCAAGCGTCACAGGGATGCTGCCTGTAGCTTCACCCGGCTAACGTTTTACTTCTCGAGCAGTAGCCTCGTCGGCGGTACCAGCAGGCCACTCACGCATCCGGGGAGTGCCACGACAACTGTTCCAATCCTTTCCTGCGTGTCTGCACTTTGACTACGAGTGCCAGCGACTGTCCCACTGCACTGACCCGCGGTGGAACTGTAAGTGTAAAACCCACAGAAAAGCACACAGCAAATAGGTCAACATTCAGCTCAAGCTTGTTTATGTTGGTGCGTGCGTCTCCATGTGAAGAACAAACGAGCCTGATCGGACGAACGCAGACGTAACGTTATTTTCTCACTAAGAAGCTGCACCTATATCAGCCTTCTTCACATATTGTTATTGCCTACTCTTTTAGCTGCAGAATGATCCATGCGACATGTCTGTGTATTGTCGCGCGCAGTCTAGACGCTCGCGAATGTTTTAATGTTTTGGCCCGCAGTGATGACGTCATCACTGACGTCAGCGTACTGTGCTGTGGCTAATGGCTCTCACAAGGAGAGCGAGTAGAGGGAGACACATCCTCAGGAGACAGACACACAATCTCGGATTAAAGTCATTGCCGATGTACATGAGATATTTTTCCAGGCTCTTTTCAGGTAGGACGACGTGTATTTGTTCGGTCGTTGCGTTGTGTCAGTTAGCCTACTAGTTATCTGCCATCCACTGTCATTCCCGTAATAAACCATTGATAGCAGCCAGTTTCTTCTAGCAGAATAAAATGGCTAATGTCTTCATTGTGTAACGATAGGCGATGGAAAGTTTACTTCTTTTTTACATATTAACCGACTATGCATTAGGCTTTCTCATCTCACTATATATTAAGATACTGGCACAAATATCGAGGTACTGAAGGACAGTAATGAAATGGATTTTGAGAAGGTGGCTTAGCTTACTTGTGCACTTTCTAATGACAAATGATGAATGAAACGAGTGGTGATTGGTCTGACATCCCATCCCACTCCAGCATCAGTTGGATGGGAATAAAGATGAAATAGAGGATGACCAGATATGACAGTTATCTTGACAGAACATCCTTGTTGCATGTACCGATAGAAAGTCTCTCTTCTGAGCAATTAACGTTAGCAGACTGAACATGCTGCTCAGTGATCAAATTGAGACCTAATGGATTTCACAAGACACATGAAATAGGTTGGTGTCAGGCAAAGATCAATCACATGGTGTTCGGTGCACATGGTTTGATTGAATCTAGGCACAAACTAGTGTCAAGCCGTGCTCATTGCCAACTCACATGTCCCTCATTTCCCTTCAATACAGTAGTCTACTCTGTCAGGTTTGAAAAGTTGAGTCTTATGTGGACCAGCTGCAAATTTCAGAAACATTGCCAACACGAGATGCAAATCAGATTAGTTTAAAAAAGTGCTGAGGTTCCTTGAGCTCCAGGGCCAGGCCTGCGATCCCACCTGGTATTAACTCCCGAGTGTTGATCAGTTCAATTGACCAAGAAGCCTGCTGATAACGAGGATCTTTAGATTTATTTTATTTTATTAAAATGTTTATGATTATTAATGAACATAATTTGAAAGTCAACAACAAGCAGCACATGATGATGTCGTGATGACACAGTCAAAAGTGTGACAGTCACCAGCATATGTTTTCCTGATGCTAACAGAAAGCTGAAGCAAATTCATTTCTCAGAGAGAAAACCTATTGAACATCCAGTGGGATATAATAGGCTAGTTTAAAAAAAACTCCTGACTGTGTAAATTAATGTGTGACTCACTCACTCCTGTCCCTTTAATGAGCCAAGTTGCTGTTGATGGTAAACATTGAAGAGGCCATTGGAGAATGACTGTCACTTGCAGCTGCAGAGACGACCTCGCTGCCTCTGTTCTGCTTGGAGACAGTGAGGGGTCAGAGTTCATTTGACTAATAAGAGGTCATCAAGCTTCAGAATCCTGAAATGAAGAAATGAACAGCGACTCGCACACTGCAGGCCTCCAGTGTACAATTATTTATTGGTGCAATAAATACTTGGACATTGGAGCCCTGTTGGAGCTGTTTATTTGTTCATTTCAGCATTTGGTCACTTTCGTCTCAGCACCTGCCCTCTTGGGTTTGGATGTGCCGTGCGTGCATATTCCTAAGGAACATTCCTTCGATGTTCAACCAGCTTTGTATCATTACAAAATCAGTAGTATATCAGTTTTGCAGTCATTCATTTAGTTTGGACAGTTATTGAGAGTTGATTTGAGTTCAGTTTTAAGTTGTGGACCAGTAATGTAATTTGTGGGAAACAGTGGATGGATAAATCCAGAAGGAGGTGGTAATGCAACATAAACGATGCCAACTGCCATAAAATACCACAGAAGAAGAAGAATAAACTGATGAAATCACTTCCGTCACAAATCGTGACTGACACTGCCCGGAACCCACTTAGTCAATTTTGACTAAAAGATAATACTACGGTACTGATTTTGTAATGATACAAAGGTGGTTGAAAATCGGCAGTGTTCCTTTAAGCTTCAGAATCCCCCTTAGTTTATATGCTGTTTTTGTTGACTTTTTATTTTATTTTTATGCTTTCATACTTGACTGATGTAAATAATAGGCCTAGTCGCGATGTGTTAACCATGAGGCCGAGTCTTGGTCTGAGAAGATTGCACCAGGGTGGGAATTTCGTCATTTTAGTGGCAAGGCCATCTGGCCTTCGTCATCACACATTTTTTCTAGGGCCAGGGCGGGCACAAAGGCAATTGCTCTATTGACCTCGTGAAGAGCGATTTTTTTCTGAAATGTGTGTTAAAATGAGCCAATGACACATCCTGTGCATAGGGCAGGCTACATTAAACTGAGACCACTGATGCTTTTAAAGCAACTGACAGTAGCAGGCTGGTAGCAGCAGGGCACTGCCAAGGTGGCCTTAGGGATCTCAGGGCATCACGGCCAGAGGGAAGAGGGAGGGGCAACACAGGCCATGGCCTGATGGCCTCTGTGTAATTCCCACCCTGGATTGCACAATGACCTTCATTACGAGACCGTTGTCTCTTCATGGTTCAACTCCAACAATGTTGCTCAGTCCTGCTCCCGTTTTGTACTTATATTAATAGCTTACCAGCCATAACCTGTTTTTTACGTCTAATATTGTTTTGGAATATTTTCACTTTTTTTACCACTTCAGTAATTGAGGGATGGAGAATTTCCCATCATCTCTGGACAGAGTCAGACTGTTTACTGCCACATAGCCATGGTAGTAGTTTTATAGCAGAAATTAAGCACATAGGAAAATATCTCAATATACTTTATTTGAGACTTTATGTTCAACAACAAAAATCACCAGTGCATAATTATTGCCCAGCTCGCTCTCTCTCTCTCTCCCCCTCCCCCCCTCTCCTCCCCTCGCCCCCCTCCCTTCTGCACTTGCCCAACAAGACACTCGCATGCAAACAGGCAATGCCCATTCACTAGAAAAGCCCGTCTGCACACTCACATACTTCTCTACCTACTGAAGGAAGGTAAGGAGGCAGACTAGAGACGTTATTTTATCGCTTCATTGAATAAGGTTGCCTAAAAACATTTGTGGTTAAAGGGAAGTTATATTATATATACGGTATAGAGAGAGTAAGCTGAGTATTTTAGAAAGAAATTGGAAAATTCCCAGTAGCAGAACTAAGCATAATGCTGAGTTAGTGGCTGCCTGGCTGGCTGTATCATACTATAGGCAGTTTTGAACTTATGTTTCTTCCATGTTCTAGTTTTCTTGTAAGAGGATGTACTTCAAATACCTGCTGCTAGAGCTGGGCAATATATCAATATTATATCTATATCGTGATATGAGAGTAGATATCTTCGATTTGGGATATCGTAATATTGTGCATAAATGTTGTCTTTTCCTGGTTTTAAAGGCTGCGTTACAGTAAAGTGATGTGATTTTATGAACTTACCAGACTGTTCTGGCTGTTCTATTGTTTTCCTTTACCCACTTAGGTTATTATATGCACATTACTGATGATTATTGAAAATCTCATTGTGTAAAATATTTTGTCAAAGAATAGATGGGGATGGAATCTCTCTTTTCTTTAAATTTTATTTTGATTGTTTTAATAAAAGTGCTTGTGATATCTCCAATGTGGCTTTGACTTAGAACTGATCGTTTAGTCCACTTTGTAGAAAATCTAGATATATATATATGTGTGTAGTGTATCGCCATTCAGCCTAAAAATACAGAGATATGATTTTTGGTCCATATCGCCCAGCCCTACCTGTGCTGCTGATATTTCTTTAATAATTCAAGTACAAACCTATTTCTTGTAGGCTCTCTGCTATTTTTCCTTGTCACGCCTTTCTTTGCGGCCATCTCAAGCAGGGCCGGGCTCTCCAATTACAGTCGTACTAATGAGTAATTGTTCCATGACAGCACTGCCGCCATGGCAACCACAGGACTTGCTAAAAAGTGATTGCCTCTGCTGCTCTTATGGGAGATGTTTTGGTCTCATCGGTGTGTGTCAGCAGCTCAGCTGTTTGTGAGAACGACAGCCTTGTTATTTTTAATTACACTTTGTTCCACCGGAGCAGGACTAGTCTGAAAGTCCCGCGTTATATGACTCATGCCTTCCTATAAATGTAGCTGAAATCCACAAGCTGTCGGATTCCAGTGGATATTTTTCATCTCTTCACTTGGGTGCCTGTCCTCCTCTCTGACCTGGGTGCCTGTTCTCCTCTCTGACCTGGGTGCCTGTCCTCTCTGACCTGGGTGTCTGTCCTCCTCTCTGACCTGGGTGTCTGTCCTCCTCTCTGACCTGGGTGTCTGTCCTCCTCTCTGACCTGGGTGCCTGTCCTCTCTGACCTGGGTGTCTGTCCTCCTCTCTGACCTGGAGTGTCTGTCCTCCTCTCTGACCTGGGTGCCTGTCCTCTCTGACCTGGGTGTCTGTCCTCCTCTCTGACCTGGGTGTCTGTCCTCCTCTCTGACCTGGAGTGTCTGTCCTCCTCTCTTGCAGCTATGGCTGGACCCAGGCCTGTGGTGCTCAGCGGCCCATCGGGGGCCGGGAAAAGCACGCTATTGAAGAAGCTCTTGAAGGAGTACGAGGGCATCTTTGGCTTCAGCGTCTCCCGTAAGTGTGCTGTTGCCGGCTCTTATGCTACATTGATGCATTTGCCCATTCAGTTAGTTTGATACCATTACATTTACATTACATTACTCACATTAGTTTGATACCACTATCATGATCATCATACAGATTGTTTTCAATATCGATATGTATTGTTTGTATGTTGTCAATGTTGAGTAAGAAATGGAAAAAATGGAAAGAAAGTACCTATACTAAGCAACATTCATAATGTACACTTAAGCTGTAAATATGGGTCAAAGGTTACATATTATGTTAGCACATAGGAATGTTGCTGCATAGGAAATTGTTGTTAGTATAGTATAGGTACTTATCCATTTCTTGCTCTACACACAATATGGCTCACAACTCGCATGCAAAATCAGTACATTACATTAGGTCATTTAGCAGACGCTTTTATGCGAAGCGACTTCCAATATCACATTTTGTCAACAGTAGAGAAATCAACTATGCAACACAATCTATGACAGCTAAGACTTTCTGAAGGGATAGAGTAGCACTTGTAGAAAGTAGGGCTGGGCGATGAATCAATAACAATATATATCGGCGATAGACAATTCATCAATACAATAAGAAAATAGTTCTATATATCTATGTCCCTTGATAATGGCACGCGCTATGAGTGACACTCATTACAGCCAATCAAACAGACAAATCCTAAAGTTTCCACCCGAACATATTTATTACATAGCTGCAACACTCAAATAAGCTGGTTCAATTATATTGATATTGACTGATATGAAATATTTTATATCAATCATTTTTTTGGCTATATCGCCCAGCCCTAGTAGAGAGTAGTTTGAGAAGGAATAAGTAACATTAGTAGTAAATCAGTAATCACATTAATTTTCATCCCATTAAACCAAATGGTGATGTTAGGTTTGATGTCAAACAAAACAGAGATTTTATAATATTTCATATTTCAACCATACCGCATTTTGTCAGTTTTTTTATAAAATGTGCTTGCTATATCAGTTTAGATTAGCAGAATTGTGACACAATATCACCAAATCACATGACCATATGATTCCACTGAAAGACTATATAAAAATCATCAGTGTTCTCTAGTGGACCTTGGGGGGTGTAAATATATACTTATTAAGTCACGCTTATATGCAAATGTATGTCTTTCTATTCAAATCAATCCATTATGTTTCCCAGATACAACAAGAAATCCTCGGCCTGGTGAAGAGGATGGCAAAGGTGCGCTCTCCTTATTCTTTAGTGAATGCTTAGTTAATAACACTGAATCCCCATTTCTCACTTTCATATCCACTTTCTAGCAGCAGGATTTGTACTTTGCCTTTTTGTTGCCCTGTCTCAGATTACCATTACGTCACAAGGCAAGTTATGCAGGCATCGATCGACAACGGGGAATTCATCGAGAACGCAGAGTTTTCGGGCAACATGTACGGGACGAGTAAAGCCGCCGTACAAGACGTCCAGGCCAGGAACCTCATCTGTATCCTGGACATCGACATGCAGGGTGTGAAGAACATCAAACAGACAGACCTCAACCCCATCTACGTCTCCATCCAGGCGCCCTCCATGCCCATCCTGGTGAGGACATGGCGTATCTTTAAATCCATAACCTCTCAACCTGTTTCTGCCAGAAGTCCCATGTAAAAGAGAGCCAGAGGCCAGAGAGCCCAGGTGCCACAGTGGCCCGGTCATACAGGTTTTATATGTTCTGTGGATATTTCCGAACACCTGCGTTGAGTTGAAATCCCTTTCTGATTTTATTGTTTCAGGAAAAACGTTTAAGGGACAGAAAAACGGAGTCAGAGGAGAGCCTCCAGAAGCGTTTACATGCAGCCCACGTGGACATGGAGTTTAGTAAGTTATTTGTGTAAATTCAAGCTTAATAAACCAAATGATACTTTGAAATCTGATAGGTGTAACTTATTTGCTTCCCTTTCTAGGTAAAGAACCTGGCTTATTTGATGTTGTAATTGTCAACGATAGCTTGGAGGTTGCCTATGGGCAGTTAAAGGATGTTCTTCTGGAGGTGAGTTACCAGCCCTGTACATGATTAGATTATCAACACGCAGTGAAATACATTTTAATGCTTTCAGTTGCACATGAAGACACACATTCCGGCACCTTTGCACCATCAATAAAATAGATTTCCACCAAGCAGCATATTTCACTATTTATACCTCTTTGATAAACAGTTGCATTCCTCTGGAGTCTCAGATAAACTAGGTTTTTTGTCTGTTTTTTTGTGAATCACATATAGCACTAAACCACTAAATCTAAAGTATTGCTATAGTCTATTATTGTATTTGTCTGCATGTACTAACCTATATTACTAGGATATATATATAAATGTGTTGGGGCCCATTCCTCAGATTCAAATTTATTTATTTATTTATCTTTTCCAGGAAATTAAGGTTGTCAAGAAAAAAACAAGTGAACGCTCTTCGTAGGGGAGAAGGATCCTTTCCTTTAGTACCACCCAGCCACTCCTTACAAAACTGCAGACCTCCATTCCAGTCCTGAACATTCCCTCAGATGGCGGTCTGTGAAGTTCACATAACTTCCTCTAGTGTTTAACATGTTTAGAAGTAGTTATTATGAAATGATAACATACTGTAAATGAAAGTGGATTTCTTTTTTTACTTTATCATTTTTGTTGTTGCTCATTGACGGTTTTTATTTGGATTTGTTTGACATAGAAGGGTGCTCCAGTAATGGTTACTTCATATGTGACTGAGAGATGGTACGTAGTTTGTTCTCCTTTGGTCTTTATGTAGGCGGGGTTTGCCAAACACAGATATTCCTTGCATCCTTGTTTCAAAGTTACTCTGTTTCCCAGCCCAGCCTAATCCATGCATTTACTGCAAGTATAAACAGAGACATAACTCATTCAATCAGGTGGATAATCTGGTCTGTTAAGCATACAAAAGGGCATGTTTCTCGATATTTTTGGTTAATCATGGACTCAAACCTTGTGATGGCTGTTTCTGTCTGTGATTGGTCATGCTGCATGGGTGCTGTTGGATTCCCATGTAACACACAGTATGGCCTTTATTTGCCAGATGGCCACAGGTTCCTAATCACAGTCTGAAATGTTCCAAAGACAGAACAGTCAGAATCTGCTTTTTGTTTTGTTGAGGGACTCTTGTAGTGGATTCGGGCAGTTAAAAGACGTTAACACTCGGGTCTAAGGCTGGGTATCGATACTCGATACCAGTATGGTATCGACCAAAAATAACCCAGTAACAAGTGGTATCGAAACTTCTCCAGTCAAGCAATACCTGCATTTGATCCTTTTTGTAGACAGATCTGGTTTTGCTCAAAGCCAATCACCGCAAGCGTTATTCGATTTAATGCAACATGATTGGCCCACTACCGCAGCACTGATAACCCATACAGCCTCTGCTCCTTGCTTTCTAGGGAAACATGCAAGCCAACTGTACTGTTGAGAATTCCAATACTGGTTACTACCGTACCTTGTTTTACAGACCAAGCTAGTAAATTATCACATATTGTGTAAATCCTCAAGTTTGGTTAAACCCACAGCAGGATAATAAATGACAGTGATTACCGTCATGCTATAGTAGGATTCAATCCCATGAGATAGAGATTTTGCGTAATATTTAAATGCCCCATTTCGTGCAGTTGTTATCTGTTTAAAACTTGTCTCTGGGGTCCATAAAACAAGGTTCTGAAGTAGGGCTGCAACAACTAATCGATTCAATCGATTAAAATCGATTATTAAATTCGTTGGCAACGAATTTGATTATCGATTCGTTGGCTTTTTGGCCATTTTTTTTTTTTTTTTTTCCATATTTCATTTGAGTTAAATTCAGATTATCGAAACTGGATTAGCCTGACCAGTTCTACTTGTTTAACAAGCTGAAGCATATGATCTGCCTGTAATTCAAGAGAAGTCTGCCTTTTAATTTCATATTTAATTTTAGTTCAATTCAGATGATTGAAACTGGATTAGCATGGCCCCAGTTTAATTAAAAGTTATGACCAGTTTAACTAAAAATCATATAGCCTGCCTGTGATTCCTTTTTATTTCATATTAGTTAAATTCAGACTATTGAAACTGGATTAGCATGACCAGGTTAACTTGTTTTATTATTATTATTATTATTATTATTATTATTAACTTGTTTAAAAACATATAGGCATGTAATTCAAGATAAGTCTGCATTTTATTTCATATTTCATACAGTTCAAATAAGACTTTCTGAGCATGACCAGTTTGACTTGTTTAAATTTAAAAACATATAGGCCTGTAATTAAAGTCTGCCTTATTTCAATTGGTTTTTAGCCCTAGTTGCACTTTTTTGTTCATTTGAAGTTTATAACAGTGCATGAAGGCATTGTGTATTAAATTAATGCGCTATTTTTTGTGCAATTAATTTGAGTGGTTCAAAAAAAAATCCGAAATTTGGGTCGCGACTTCATGACAAGGAAAATAGTGGGTCCTGAGGCTACACCAGTTGAGAACCACTGCGTTAAAGCATTTTATTTAAGAAGATATGAAGATATCTTTTGCACTTACACCATACATTTGTATATATTTTGTATTCGTTCATGCCCTGTCAAAGCTATTTGATGTAGCAAAGCCCGGTGAGTTTTTGTTTAACAAAAAAAAAAGTTGTTTTTCAATAAACGGATGGAAACAATATCAGTTCATTTTTTAATCCGATTAATCGATTAATCAAACAAATAATTGACCGATTAATCGATTATCAAAATAATCGTTAGTTGCAGCCCTATTCTGAAGTAATTTGCCGAAAATTTCGCAAATTGAGTCTTTCTCCAACTGCTACAACTTCCCACTCCTGAACCCGCCCAGGGCTCATTAGGAAATGCGCTGTTCTTATGCATTATTCATGAGCAACTGCTCGGAGACCCCAGGTTGATCCATTTATGGTCTTTTTCTGGTAAACTGTGCTAGCTGTCCATTAAATGGTGTTTTTCAGGTAACCTAAGCAAGCTGGCCATTAAATGGGGTTTTGCAAGTAATCTCTACAACCCCCGGGAAACTGGGTTGTAGAGATTGTACAACTCCACCCCAGAGAATGGGGAAATTTTGATGCAATTCCTTTCCGTTGAATGAGGTGATTCATAGTAGATCAGCTGCCCTTGTTCGTACATCACAACAAGGACTCTCTGAGAACAGACTGTCAGGGGGCGGGGCTATGAGAAGAGAGCTGCGGGGAGGGGGAAATACAACTCAACATAATTACAAGGCTGAGGGATGACAACAGCATATAGAAGGTTTTGCACGGAATGGGACCTTTAAAACTGATATGGAGCATTGAATGTCATTTAAGGATTTTTCTTTTCTTTTTTGATCCCATCACTTTAAAATTTAGCAGTGTAACTCCAGATGTTTTTTTGTTTTACACTTATGTTGTAAATTTGTAAAACTTTTATATTGTATAGCGTTATCATTTTACAGTTTTACTTGTACAGTGGAACAATATTAAATGGACTCTTATTAATAACAAAAAGAGCAATTTAACTTTGAGAACAATTAAACAATGAGATGTTTATTCTGTACTGTATATCTTAGAATCAAGCACACAAGACATCCACTTTTACTTGAAAATTGAGGTAAAATCTGAGATCACTACCAGCTACTTAACTGTTAACATATTTGTAATTTGGTATGTTTTTCCATGGTGCACTGCCAGCGTAGCTTGCAGTGTGGCTACACAGGGCAATGTCAGGTGATAAGGTAGAATGGTTACTGGGTGGCATCTAGAGGGCGGCATTGACTATAAGTCTGGACTGAGACTCCGTCCGCCCGGTGGGCACACCGTGGGAAGTACAGGATCTGTGCTTGTTTCTTTTCTCCCATAACGGTCAAATCACTTCTGAATTTAGTCGATTTATACTAAAAATGTAGTGCCCAGAGTTTTATTCAGTCCCCTTTTAAAAATCCATTCCTTTACGCGGATAATTTTATAATCTATAATTTTGTTTTTTTGTCCCCATAGATAATATTTAATCATGCAAATATTACACCATACTCCTTGAGATGCATGCAGTCCTCTGGTCACGTATTTGCCACTCACCCAGCTCTTACGATCATTTGCTTGTGGAAAAAATATGAATGTGATTATGTATTTCTCAAGTGCATTAAAAGTCAAGTAGTAAGACTGTTTTGCCTTGTCGCCACTGTTTTGTATACTGGAAAGTGTTCAATCTTCGTTCAATATATTAGAATGCATCAATCTGGGAATCAAACTTATCTGTATGTTTGCTGTAAAAAGGAAGCGTAGAAGAAACTGTCATAATTGACTATATGCAGTTAATTTATTTCATTCAACATTGAGTACCCAAACATGTTTTTCCAAGAACTAAACATGTACACTACAGGCAATTACAATCTATTGATGCTTTAATATTGAAATACACAAAATTATCCATGTAATTGAAGAAAATACATTTCAACAATACAAAGAAAAACACCACACATATCTTTGAGAAGCAGTTATTCTATTAATTTTTGTTAATTGCATAGTAAGTTAGTAATTCTGTGAGCTGAAGTACTATGAACAAATGTCTGCGCTCGACTTAGTTTAATCATAGCCTGTTATGTTTTCTGATTACTTTTACTGGATTTAACACATTTGCTTTCAAAAAGCTAATACATGCTGTCACTCATCTAAACATCTACCACCTACACTTTTGAATATTCTGAGGTGAGTTCACTGGTCATTGCACTACATTAATAGACATTAAAATGTCTAAAAAGCAACACCATTTTTGTACAACATTCAGTTCACAATGAACTGCAGAAGCATGCTCCACACTGATACATGAAGCAAACAAATCAAATACAGTCGACTGAGATCTGTATATAGAGCTAGGTTGTCAGTCCACCTCACAAATGATTTACATGTAAAATGTCATATCTGTACAACTTGTACCAACACGTCAAGAAACTTCACAAACAACCAAATCTGTAAGGAACTTATTTTGGATAAGGGCAACATGCCTTTATTTTGACAGCGTACTTGCTTTTATTGAAAGTTTGACAAGTCAATGTAGCAAAACACAACTGTAATCAAAGTTCTTTGTTATTGATTTGTGCACAAGTTAGTGTTTCCTTTCATGGGATTCATTCATACAAACTCATCACTGTTGCATATTCATTTAACTTAGAGCAACACTTGAAAATAACTTTTACATAGCATGACACCTTGACTTCATTAACACATTTGCTGCTCCAGGAATCTGTAGCCAACACTGATGTTAAGGCTTTGATTTTACAAACTACAGTATCAATCACTGCAAAAGGAAACCTTGCTTGAAAAGTACAAAAGTAAAAACGGAGGAAAATATGCCTATAGTAACTGTGATTCAAAGTGAAAGCACGTGGCATCACTAAGGATACCCAGAGCAGTTAATATTGATGGGTGACAGTTCGTGAACTTGTATGAAGGTATGTATATGTAAAGTCAAAAGTGGCTTTAAACCTTTTATTTTACAAACTTCAACAAGTGACAAGGGAAACCGCAAAGGTATCGCCAGCACAGACACCGAAATGGCATTCACAGCATCTGCCGCTTAACAGTTCAATAGTCAATCCTGAATTTCATATGGTGTTTGTCCACTGCTGAATATTAAACAATATTGTAATATGTCATATTATGTCATAGCATTGTAACAGAGCAGCATATAACTGAAACCTGCTTACATTGACATCTAGCCTACATGATTATAACTAAATATTCCAAACCTGTTTTGAAGTTTTTCTGACTTTAACCATTTGACAACGGGCAAAAACTCACAGGACGGGCCAATCACTTTTCTGATGGGTTGCTTCAAAATGGAATGGTTTGTCATATGCAGTAAATGTAAAGGTTAGAATATGCTCTTTTTTTTTAAAAGTAGAAATGTCCCCATTTAAGACTAAAAGGGCTGTGGTACCAAATTAAAATAGCTTCTCCTCCAGTTATTTTCAAAGCTATTGGTTCTGATAGCGGTTATCACTAATTTGAAGAGTGACTGGGTTGCCCACTGACGTGTAGCCGTAGGTCTGGGTGGACACTTTGGTTTTAAAGCTCTGCTGCCTGCCCTCGACTCTCTGCACCTCTGAGCAGTACGAGGGTTTGACCTCCAGCTTGGCGTGGCTCACTTGGATCGGGATGTCCCTCGCTCTGCTGACTTGGGGGGCGGCGGACGAGAAAAGGCTGCTGGAGAGATGCTCCCTGAAGCGGCTGAAGAAACCGGGCCTCTGCCTCGGGGCCACGACGGGACGGCCCACGTTGAGGAGCACCGGCTGGCCCACCGCGGACCCGCCGATCTCCCTCTGGAGCACAGAGATCTCACAGGGCTTTTCGGTGGGGGGGCGGCTGGTGTCGGAGGAGCCGTAGGTCTCTCCTTCCTCTGGGACGTAATCCTCCAAGTCCTCGAGGGTCAGCACGTGCTCTCCTTGCGTCAGGATCTTAGGCGCCCGCTCTCCCAGCAGATCGCTTTCACCGTCTTCGTCATCGGGCTCGAAGATGACAGTTTCTTGATCGTCCGGGTCGTTGCTGTCCTCTCCATCTGCAGTCAGGACGGATGAGAGCTCGTGGATCTCTCCAGTGATTCCAGAGGCAGAGCCAGAGGGAGCGGCGCTCTCCTCTGCCTCCCAGGAGAGAGGCTGGCTGCTGACCTCTCCCTGCAGCTCGGCCTGCGCCTGCTCAACCAGCTTGTTGTTGGAATTGTTAGCGTTGGGGTTGTCTGGTGGTGACCTCTTGGGTCTGGCACCAGATGGAGTGCTTCCTCTCTCAGACCCTGCTGGTGAGAAGCCTCTCCTCCTGGGCAGCCTGGGTGATTTATTCACCTTGTACTCAATGACCTCTTCTACCTCCACCCACCTTGGCTTGGTATCCATCGACCTGGACGGAGCACGCTCTGGCTCAGTGACATAGAGGGTGGGGATAGTGGTCTTCCTCGGAGTGGGCATTCTCCTCTGCCTGGCTGCGGGAGGCTCTGGGGTGGAGGTCTCAGAGCGGTGGGCCCCAGTGATAGTCATACCAGGGGACTTGTGTCTCTTCATACGCGTGTTCTTCACCACAGTGGTTATAGTCTCCTCACTGGAACAAAGAGAAAAAGGATAACCGGCATTATCAGAGCTATAGAAAAAGATTTCCCCTTCAAAATGCAGGACTGCATCACACTGTTGATCAAAGTTTACAGACAGAAAACTCCACTCCTGCTGTAACTGTAAAGTACTGGAATTGAACTAATTCACTTCCATACACCAGCGTCATTTTCCTTGAATTAAACATAGCTAAAAGCTGTTGTGTGGTGGGCTGCGAAGTTATTTTGTACTCCCGAGCAAAACAAGGAAGCCATTGAGAATTGGTGAGAAGAAAAATGTGGATCTAGCTGTCAAGGAAGTAAGTTGGAATGTTCATCTTCCGCATATATGATCTTTGTGTGCAACACATGACATAGGAGAACGCCAGGATTGGGGGGTGTTTTGGGCGTGGTTTCTGAATGATGTCGCGCTCCGCAGTGTCTCATACCCATACTGGATGCCATTTAAGGCCAAAGTGAGACGCTCTGCCCAAAATGGAATACAAACAAAAACAAGCCTATTCTCATTAAACAGGACGATCAACACAACAGTGTAAAGTCTTGGTATCAAATAAATGCTGCAAATGTAAGGCTGCTAGTTATAGTAGGCAACACCACAGTGAGAACAGCCCCTCCTTTCATCATCCTTGTGGTAGAGCCCTTCACACTCACACTTTAAATACTACATGATAATGCATACATGGGGCCAGGGAAAGAGAGGCAGGCACACCCAACAGACCCTTTTCACGGGGGCCATTTTGTGTCGAAAAGGCAGGGTAAACACAGCTGCAAGCAAAACAGTAATGAGGGTTTCCAGCTAACAAAAAATGGAAGTTGGAAACCTTCAATAGTGTTTTGCTTGCACCTGTGTTTGTTTACCCTGGCTTTTTGACACAAAATGGCCCCCATGAAAAGGGTCATTGGCTGTGAACTGAATAGAGCAGGTGCACATTGATCCCATCTGCCTACACAACATAATTGAGTCCATGGCACCTTTATCAAGCTTTGTCTAGATTGCTAGGCCAAAGAATGATGCATTCAGTTGTGTCACAAAGCCAACAACCGCAGTAATAGTCTTTCCAAACCTGAAACTTGTTAGAATATTGTGCATGTTATCAATCATAAAGTAGAACAATTTACCTCAAGATGGGAATGCTGGGTTCAATATATAAAACCCATTAGGCCAGATTTGATCTTTTTGGATCCAAGATGAATGTCGAAAAGTGAAAAGTCGATTCCCTGTTTTGTTTGTTTGTTTTTTGTTTTTGTTTGTTTGTTTTGTTGCTGCTGTTGCGGCTGTTGTGGTTTTGTCTTTTCTTTTATTTCTCTAAAAAAAGAAAAAACCTATGGCAGTACATATCTACAATGTATACAATGCAAGTATGTAAAGATAATAATCTGTCAATAAAAAGTAAAAAAAAAAAAAAAAAAAAGTGCATGTTGACAAACTAGCTCACAAGGTATATTTCTTGGTAGGATGGTATAAGATGCAGAGGTGTTGTCTCCACTACAGGATGGTAGGATGGTATAAGATGTAGAGGTGTGTCTACACTACAGGATGGTAGGATGGTATAAGATTCAGAGGTGTTGTCTCCACTACAGGATGGTAGGATGGTATAAGATGCAGAGGTGTTGTCTCCACTACAGGATGGTAGGATGGTATAAGATGCAGAGGTGTTGTCTCCACTACAGGATGGTAGGATGGTATAAGATGCAGAGGTGTTGTCTACACTACAGGATGGTAGGATGGTATAAGATGTAGAGGTGTTGTCTACACTACAGGATGGTAGGATGGTATAAGATGCAGAGGTCTACACTACAGGATGGTAGGATGGTATAAGATTCAGAGGTGTTGTCTACACTACAGGATGGTAGGATGGTATAAGATGCAGAGGTGTTGTCTCCACTACAGGATGGTAGGATGGTATAAGATGCAGAGGTGTTGTCTCCACTACAGGATGGTAGGATGGTATAAGATTCAGAGGTGTTGTCTCCACTACAGGATGGTAGGATGGTATAAGATGTAGAGGTGTTGTCTCCACTACAGGATGGTAGGATGGTATAAGATGTAGAGGTGTTGTCTACACTACAGGATGGTAGGATGGTATAAGATGTAGAGGTGTTGTCTACACTACAGGATGGTAGGATGGTATAAGATGCAGAGGTGTTGTCTCCACTACAGGATGGTAGGATGGTATAAGATTCAGAGGTGTTGTCTCCACTACAGGATGGTAGGATGGTATAAGATGTAGAGGTGTTGTCTCCACTACAGGATGGTAGGATGGTATAAGATGTAGAGGTGTTGTCTCCACTACAGGATGGTAGGATGGTATAAGATGTAGAGGTGTGTCTACACTACAGGATGGTAGGATGGTATAAGATGTAGAGGTGTTGTCTACACTACAGGATGGTAGGATGGTATAAGATGCAGAGGTGTTGTCTACACTACAGGATGGTAGGATGGTATAAGATGCAGAGGTGTTGTCTACACTACAGGATGGTAGGATGGTATAAGATGTAGAGGTGTTGTCTACACTACAGGATGGTAGGATGGTATAAGATGCAGAGGTGTTGTCTACACTACAGGATGGTAGGATGGTATAAGATGCAGAGGTGTTGTCTACACTACAGGATGGTAGGATGGTATAAGATGTAGAGGTGTTGTCTACACTACAGGATGGTAGGATGGTATAAGATGCAGAGGTGTTGTCTCCACTACAGGATGGTAGGATGGTATAAGATGTAGAGGTGTTGTCTACACTACAGGATGGTAGGATGGTATAAGATGCAGAGGTGTTGTCTCCACTACAGGATGGTAGGATGGTATAAGATGTAGAGGTGTTGTCTACACTACAGGATGGTAGGATGGTATGAGATGCAGAGGTGTTGTCTCCACTACAGGATGGTAGGATGGTATAAGATGCAGAGGTGTTGTCTACACTACAGGATGGTAGGATGGTATAAGATGCAGAGGTGTTGTCTCCACTACAGGATGGTAGGATGGTATAAGATGCAGAGGTGTTGTCTACACTACAGGATGGTAGGATGGTATGAGATGCAGAGGTGTTGTCTCCACTACAGGATGGTAGGATGGTATAAGATGCAGAGGTGTTGTCTCCACTACAGGATGGTAGGATGGTATAAGATGCAGAGGTGTTGTCTCCACTACAGGATGGTAGGATGGTATAAGATGCAGAGGTGTTGTCTCCACTACAGGATGGTAGGATGGTATAAGATGCAGAGGTGTTGTCTCCACTACAGGATGGTAGGATGGTATGAGATGCAGAGGTGTTGTCTCCACTACAGGATGGTAGGATGGTATAAGATGCAGAGGTGTTGTCTACACTACAGGATGGTAGGATGGTATGAGATGCAGAGGTGTTGTCTCCACTACAGGATGGTAGGATGGTATAAGATGCAGAGGTGTTGTCTACACTACAGGATGGTAGGATGGTATAAGATGCAGAGGTGTTGTCTACACTACAGGATGGTAGGATGGTATAAGATGCAGAGGTGTTGTCTCCACTACAGGATGGTAGGATGGTATAAGATGCAGAGGTGTTGTCTACACTACAGGATGGTAGGATGGTATGAGATGTAGAGGTGTTGTCTACACTACAGGATGGTAGGATGGTATAAGATGCAGAGGTGTTGTCTCCACTACAGGATGGTAGGATGGTATAAGATGCAGAGGTGTTGTCTACACTACAGGATGGTAGGATGGTATAAGATGTAGAGGTGTTGTCTACACTACAGGATGGTAGGATGGTATGAGATGTAGAGGTGTTGTCTACACTACAGGATGGTAGGATGGTATAAGATGTAGAGGTGTTGTCTACACTACAGGATGGTAGGATGGTATAAGATGTAGAGGTGTTGTCTACACTACAGGATGGCATGATGTCAAACCAGGTAACAGACATGCTTCATGCACATGCTTCATTTGAGCCTAATCACACTTACATGATGATGGTTTTCTTTGGCATTTTAGTCTCCTGCTCAGTGACTACGGGGAAAACACAACCAATGAGACTTAATGGACAAAGCAAGATGATTAGACTAGACTAGAGTTAAAAAGAATTAAATCTACAATATGAGATGCATCAAACTATGCATCTATAAACTGGCATTATTATTATTATTATTACATATTCAGAGACTGAACAAAGATGTGCCTATTATATTAAGAGAATGAGAGAGAGTATGAATGTGAGTTCCTACCTTCAATGCTGATGGCCTGCTCTCCAGTGCGAGCCACAGCAGAGGGCAGGGCTAAGTCAGCAGCACACTTGGCACTTCCAAGACGATTGGACAACTGGCAACGGCAGGGAATATATTTTTAGGCTACTGAACAAATGGGTGTTATTGTGTTTAGATGGTGTCAACGGACTTAAATCAACCCTTCAGTGCATAACTAAGTATGATCCAAAAATGATCCAGAGTGAGCTAGTGTTGGTGCTCATTATTTTCTGTCTACATCAGCCATTCCCAACCTGTGGGCTGCGAAGCTATTGCAAGTGGGCCACCAAATCATTAGCAAAACATTACGATCTTCATGAAAAAAAAATATATTATTATGTATGAGAATGCATTTTCCATTGGTGAATTATTATTTAATTTCTAATAAATTATTTGTTAACAGCCCCTCACATTTAGTTTCTGATTTCTGTGTGGTGCTGATGGACAGTTCCTTTTATCGTTAATATAAAAAAGTGCTCTGAGAATGCATTATTTGGCCTCAGTTGGATGTGGGCCACAAACATTGAGATTTTCAAGTGGTCCATGAGTCGAAAAAGGTTGGGAAGCGCTGGTCTACATATTAATTAAAATAACAAAGATTTGAACATGGTGTTTGATTGTAGACCAACCTCACACTCGTAGTGTCCCAGGTCTCTCTCTGTCAGGCATTTGATTACCAGGACCAGCACTCCACTACGTTTCTCACTGTAGGTCTGATACTTCTCCTGGTCAGTCAGCAGCCTGCCGTCCTTGAACCACCTTGACCACACACAAGTATGTACAGTCAGAGACGAAAGGTAACACATTAGCCGTTTTCCCACATGCGTACCAGAAAATTACCTGTAAGTCAATATCGGACATTTCCCTTCACACTTCGGCTCGCGCATGTGGGAATCTAGCCTGGGTAAACCCATCCCCCACGTGACCTGCTCTCAGACCTGTTCAGTGACTGGGAACTGAGAGAGCAGGTCACGTGGGGGCTGGGTTTACCTAGGCTAGTGGGAATCTATCAGCGAAATTGCCTGTATGTTGGGGGGCGGGGGAGGGGGGAGCTTGTATGTATGTAGAGAAAGCAAATGCACGAAGCGAAATGTGGAAGTAGTTTGCTTTGATGTGCGCGAATGATTAGATGATGCACTTTGAAGAAGTTGGGATCCGTATCTGAGAGAAATAGTTGCTGGTTCGATGTTTATCCGTTCACCTGCGTCGCGTTGAAGCACTTTTTACAGACTGGCTTCGTTTGATGTGTCCGGGCTTGCCTTGCCTTCGGAAATCAGCACGCCCACACATGAAGCTGACATAGGCTACCGCTCTTATTATCACAAGATCATTTCGCCAGTTTGCTTTAATGTGCGCGAATGATTAGATTATGCCCGCTGGAACATTAAGCAACATGTGTAGGCTACACCTCGCCCATGAGAGAAGGACCGCTGTCGCGGAAAATGACTGGACCCATTTCCCGCTTGGTCTCCCTTAAGAGCATACCGCTCTTCTGACTGGCTCGAAACTGGTGAAATGTCGGCGACGACGGGGTCGCGCTTATACCGGCACAACAACTTTCCCACATGCAGGCAATAGACCACGTTCCGGTCATTTAGCGGTACAAAGCGCATGTGGGAAAACGGCTATTGAGTGACAGAATGAAGGACCTACATTTCATCTAAAGGTTATTATGGTCATATATAGCGAGTGATGGGTGCCTACCTGATCTTGGGGCTGGGTGCACTCTGTATGATGCAGGTGAACTGAGTGTCCTCACCAGCAGCAAAGGTGGCATTCCTCAGCTTGTTCACAAAACGAGGAGGCACTGCAAGGAACACCTCAAAATGTAATACACATTAAAGCCTCTAGAGAGGGGTTTTCATCAAGTCCCCCCAATTCCTAAACCATCACTAATTCCAAATGGTCAACAAGAATCTTTCTTATAGTGCATTATAATTTTAAATAGAAAACATTAGGGTATCAAATGCCACTTACCCTGAACAGTGATCTTTCCTAGAGTGCTGGCGTTGCCGGCTGAGCTGGTGGCGAAGCACATGTACTGTCCAGAATCATCTGCTGTCATGTTATCCAGGATCAGAGTGCAGGAACCATCAGGATCCTCAATGACAATGTGATGAGGGTCTGCCTCCACTGCACGGCCATCTGAGTCCAACAAGTACACACACACGCATTGATGAATCATAGCGTAGTCACATCATCCATAGTTTGGTCTCAGATACTGTTTTTTATGAAGGTTACTCAGTCATTTAGGGCATGTACTGTACCATTTTTCCAGAAGAAGAAGAACACTCAAACACCCACACCCACCTTTGCTGTTACTCCTCATTATATACTGTCCAGTTAAGCAGAAATGGTGGGGGGGGGGGGGGGGGGGGAGGAGTCTCTTACCCTTGTACCACGTGACTGTAGGTTTGGGCATTCCAGTGGCCTTGCAGGCCAGCTTAACAGTCTGTCTGAGCTCTGCTGTGCAGTCTGCCAGAATTTCATCAAAATCAGGAGGACCTGGAAGAACAAGCTGAGTGAACAAGCTGGGAACATGCTCCAACATCAGCCTCCACTTGGAGCCTTGCCGACGGCAGCTACACCTATATACTCGAACATCAGCTTGACAAGCGGGTCCAGCAATATGAGTAAATTGTGTAATTTCACTAGGATTTCAATGACTAGAAGTTAGCCCAAGGAGAAGATGTAGTGCATGTACTTGGTAATAGCGTTCACTCTCTCTCTACATTATAATATTATACTTGCTGTTCGTGTCAGCTACATCGAGTCACATTTTCGGGGAGCTGCACGGCAGCTGCGCCGGCAGACTCAAGATTCAAGATTCAAGATTTTTATTGTCACTCCATGGTACAAGTACCACGTGTGAAATTCTTGTGCAGTGGACTCCGTTTACGACATAGTACAAATAGGCAACAAGCAATGCGGTGCATTCGGCGAGGGCTTTGACTCTGTAGCTTGTTTTCTGCATAAGCGTGAAAGGTAATGACTGGATGTGGATTTTGAGAGAATATTACGATACAAATCCATAAATTACTGTAAATATATACAATATGGGATAGAAAACAGAATGAGGCAAAGAACAAGAGTCAGATATGTATGTATTTGTGAGTGTGTGTGTGTGTGGGTGTGTGTGTGTGTGTGTGCGTGCGTGCGCGTGTCCCACTCACTCCATGCAAGCATGCTGTAGCGCTCCTGCAGTTCTCGGAGGTCTCTCAGCCATGAGTTCTTGATGATGACGGTGCGGGCCTGCACGGTGTATTTCCTCACAGAGTCCTCACGCTCATGCCAGATCTCAAAGGCACGCTCGTCACCCTCCACCGTCTCATTCACGTCAATGTTATTCAGCTGCAATAGAACGAAGAATGCAGCAAACATCAGTCAAGCTGCAGACCATGAGAGAGGAAAGATGACAGTAAGAGCCTTAACACGAGGATGAGGACAGAGTAATTATAGCAAAGGTCTTACCTTCATCATGTTCTTAAAGACATAGGCCTGTGTATCAGTGTTGCTGTCCCTCTTGGGTTTGCAGATTATACAGTAGTTCTTAAAGAGGAAGAGGTGGCGGTGGTGACCTCTAGAAGACGTCCTAACTCCAGGAGCCCCCTCCCACACTTGGAAGGGTCCCTGGTGCAAAAAACAAACAAACAGAATAAACCATCAATCAAACAAAATCAAGTCCTAAATATAGACTTTACAGCTTGAAGTGGCTTCTTACGAGCTTCCCGAGCCAGAGCGGTTAGTTGACTTTGTTGGTGAAGAAAACAAAGGCCTGGGTTTTTAAAATGAGTGCATTAACGTGATGCTGTAAAGTGCAACGTGGATGAGATGGATATGCCGAGCAGACGCTGGCTGCTGCAGCACAGGCACAAAAGCTCATGAAACTAATTGTAAATGAGATTTCTATCTCAATGCTTTTTATCTGGTTAAATAAACGTTAAATACAATAAAAAAAAAAATAGGAAAATGCAGACCGAAACTAGCAGTCTGCACACATAAAGTGAATGAAATAAAACAGTATAATTATTATTATTATTAATATAATAAAATCACTGATGACTCAGACTCCAACTTACTATTACTCAGCACTGCCATAATAGCTCTTACCTGTCTAATGGGCTCTCCTAGTACGTCCAGAGTGGCGGGATAGTTCTCGATCATGGACACATGGTGGGTGTTCTCTGAGCGCTGAGGAAGCGATGACACCATGGCATAGGCTTCCTCTAGGAGGCAGCAGTTCTGACCATTTTTCGCCTTGTTCCGGATCAGCTCCTAAAGATGGGAAGAGTGACAGGTAGTATTATAGGGAAGCAGGGATTTCAAGCAAAAGTCAGATGGAATTTTGTGAAATTACAACGGCAACTATATCTGCTTTCAAATTCTTAATAAAAACAATAAGATAAAGTGACATGATGCAATGAAGACTGGATCAAATCAGAATACCAGTGAGTGGCAGACAGCTAAACCTCACAAGATTCCACTGTGATTCTACTGTTAAAAATATTTTACCTTGAGGATGGCTTTGTACTTCTGAATCCTCTCCAGCGGCCGTTGGAGGTAGGCATTGATGCTGAGAAGAGGAGGCTCTGCAGGATCTGCACTGGCCTGCTCTTTCTCAGTGTATTCCTATAATATAGTGAAAGAAAGAATATTTTTTTTAACCCACGTAATTGCAACAGTAACCCTTTTCCTTATACAGACACGCTAACGATTGGGTATGTACAAGGTAATGACGACAGGGTGGTAAAAAGTAAAGTAGTTAAGTTACCAAATAAATTACAGCTGTAACTAAGTTAGTAAATATTTAAAAACAGAATTGGTAAAAGATGATTTGGTGATTTATAGATTTTTGTCAGTAATTGAGCTGTTTCCAAGTATTAATCTAATTAGTTACTACAACTATAATTACTTGGTAACTTACTATTCTGACTGGTTCTATATTTTACCTATATTTTACCTGGTAAATACCTAGTAGTTAAGGTGACTGTAAAATAAAGAGTTGCCATTACAATAAAGTAATATTGCAACGTATTGTACAACCCACAGTTCAACAGGAAAGGAGTTGTGTTACCTTGAAGAAGTGGTGGACGGTCTTGTCACTGACAGCAGATTCAGCCAGACTTTGACCGACAAGATACTGGAGGTAGTTCTCGAAGCCCTCCTTGTTCCTCAGGAAGCGCATGGCTACATCATCATCTGTGTCACACTCGTTCAGCTTGGGGAGGAATGACCTACAGAAAACAGCAGTAGATTGAATTGATCAGTTAAAAAATAAGGAAACCCTATATCTCAAAAGTCTTCCACTGACTTGTTCGGATGAGACGATGCAAATTATTCTCTGGATACAGTGTGCCACTCCCGACACACACAACAACACAGACACTCTTTTTTCCTTCCCCCCTCGGATTTCCTCCCATTTCCTCCCCAATTGTACTTGGCCAATTCCCCCTGCTGTTCCGGTCGTTGATCGTGGATCACATTATTCCCCCCAGGTCCCCTCCCCCCGACGCCAACCGACCAGAGGAGGCACTAGTGTAGCGACCAGGACACATACCCTTAATCCGGCTTCCCACCCGCAGACACGGCCAATTGTGCCTGTATGGACCCCGACCAAGCCGGAGCACGGGGGCTCGAACCTGCGACCCTTGTGTCGGTAGGCAGGGAATCTACCGCTGCACTACCCGGACGCACAACACAGACACACTCTTTCTGTCTTCTTTTACTACATCAGTTGAGTAATGTAATGTAATGTAATGAGTAGAATGCCACTCACTCGTTATGGAAAGCCTTGATATCTCCAATGTTGCGGAATATGGCCTCCTTCTGGCTGGTGACATCAGACGGAACTTCAGGACTGTCCACATGCTTCAGGTGATGGGACGTAAAGAAGTCCATCTCTTTGGCAAACTCTGCTTCACCATTGATCAATTCCTGGATCAGTTGGCTGGAGACGTGGAAGAATATGATGAAGCATGTTGGTTATGGTGCACCTTTGGTTGCTGTTTTAGAATACTTGCTAAAGGCCCATTCACACTTAACACAATAATTATAAACTATAAATCGTTATAAGTAAATAGAATGGCTCTCAAACTGCAACTATAAAACATTAAAAAAAAATAACTATAACTAAGTGTGAACGGGTCCTTAAGTGTCTGTAGATGCATTGTACTTACGATAGTTTCCTCTTGTATTCACCCTCTGAAACCTCTTCTACATGTGTCTCTGGAAGGTCACCCGTATCGACAGAGAGCTGGAATAAGAGCACCATCATTAAGTCATTTTTATTTTCACCTTTCCAAATGGCTTGAAGAAACTCAGCTAATGCTTGTGAAAAGGAGAGTACAGATGTTGCATTGATGGGGAAAATGCTATAGTCTTGAGACATACTTTCAGTTTCTTGTCCAGGTAGGCAGGCGAGACCCAGCCTTGGCGGGATGGGGTCATTTTGGTGGGTTTGGTCCGGACTAGCCATTTGAGTGGATGGGCTGAGTCCAGCACCTCGACATACTGGCCCTCCTTTAGAGAGATGGATTCTTTGCTTGCGATGGTCGGGTTGTAGTCAGCCGTTGCCACATAGATGTCAAACATCTGTAGATGTAAAGTAATGCAGACATATGTATTCAACATAAAAGGGGCTGTCAGTCTGCGTTACACAAAAATGTCATGTTATCTCAATCTAATATGTTGTTATACCACTCTATCTGATGTACTAATATACCACTATATAGCAGACTGAGGGTCTCCATAGCTCACCTCTCCCCTGGCATCACCCTCATCAGACTCAGAGGAAGAGTCAACGATGAGGGAGGGAGGACGAGAGCGACCGTGATGGGGTGACGGGGAGGGGGTCTTGGTCTCGTCATCGCTGTCAGCACCTGGGACGCGTAACGAGGCTGGGGCAGCAAGAAGGAGGGAGGGCACAAATCAGAGGAAGACAGGTAAAGTGTGCCAAACACAATCTAGGTACAATTAAGATAATTTGCACTAGTGCCTCCTCTGGTCGGTCGGGGCGCCTGTTCGGGGTGGAAGGGAACTGGTGGGAATAGCGTGATCCTCCCACGTGCTATGTCGTGTCGGTGAAGCTCCCTGCTGTCAGGTGAAAAGAAGCGGCTGGCAACTGTGCATGTGTCGGAGGAAGCATGGTGCTAGTCTACGGCTCTCCCCAGATCGGCACAGGATGGAGCAGCGACCGGGGCAGCAAGGGGGAAATTGGCCAAGTACAATTGGGGAGAAAATGGGGAGAAAAGGCAAAAAATAATAATAAAATCAAAAACACATTTCAAGCAATAATTGACTATGTGCCTCTTATAGCGCTGAATTAACATGGCATTGAATGAGTCCTTCAAAGGAGCATAATCATTACTTGAATCAACAAAGATATTGAATGATGTTATTAGTTCAAAATAAATAAATTTCTTGCAAATATAAATTAGTGCTGCTATAAATTGCACAACAATGGATTTCAAATAGTATAGTGGCTGTGTTAGTATTCTAACAGCATGCAAGAGAAAGCTACAATGCAGGCAGCACTTGTGTGATCTGAGCTCTGCACATACATGTCTGCCTTAACATGTATTTCAGTCATCAGCTGGTGGGACTCCCTAGTCACTTCAAATCCATTTTTCACAAGACAGCAAAAAAAACTCAATGATGATGCATAACGAGGTATGAGAGAGCGCAGAACCAAGAGAGGGAAAATATGTTTACTTTATATTTCATCTTCATATCATTTATAATCTTGATATGGCAAATGAGGGAATTGTTGTGATAGCAGCGGTGTCCACCAAATAATCTTTTCCTATAAGAGGATTTTTTTTTTTATCTTTATTGATAGGAGAGTAGGCAGAGAGGAAAGGTGGGGTTAGAGAGAGGGACTGACATGCGGTGAAGGACCACGCTTCGGATTCTAACCTGGGTCGGCCACACGAGGGACTATGCCTCCGTGGTACACACTAACGGTAACGGGTGAGCCCTAAGAAGACTTTTTGATTCTGAGAATAAGTCTAAGCCAAAATGGTTTCCTCAAGTCATCTCCTCAGACATATAATAATACCAAAAAACCTTCTCATCACTGCGCTTATTTTATAAGAGAACAAAGTTAACAAGTCCTACTCCTTGTGGAAATAATTTGCTATGGTGAAGGTTGATGCACTGGGGATACATACTGGATGTTTTGGGCCATGATTTCATCCACTGGAGCACTTGCTGATTCTGTGAGCTGTCTGAATAACACATTAATGCTTAGATGAGTATTTGAATAGTTGGATTGTTGAATTGGTGGATTGTAAAAGATGAAAATGGAATGATGTGAGGAAAGGAGAGGCAGTAAGGCATACACGCATGGATGCCCAGTACACACTGAAAAGCAAGCACTAGAGAGCAGGGAAGAAACACTCCTTTTCCATCAGGTTTGTTGGCAATTCCTTTTATATTCAGAAGTGAATTCTAATTCAAGAATTGAAGTGTTAAAGCATTCAGATTAAATGAGGCCTTCACAATTCTTGAATCAGGAGTTTCAATTCACTGAATTGCCCCAAACCTGTTTTCCGATTGCATTTGCCACGTAACAAAACAATGAGCAAAAGAAGCTCTGTATGTAATATTATGTTGGAATTGTTCATATACTTGTAAGCATCTTTAGCATTAACAACTGGCATAACCATTCATACCAGTGAGGACACAATTAATGATTTATCGTAACATGACATAACCTGTGGTTCTATTTAATTCCTCCTGACCACCAGAGGCAGTGCTTAATGCTGGATATTATCCGTCTCACCCACGTGCAAGTTGACTGTACCAATCAGTGGGCAAGCCCACCCTGAAGAGGCGGAAGTCTTTGTTTAAGCTGTAATTCCTCGAATGGCCACTTGAGGCAGGACTCAGAAGTCCCGTCATTCCTGTTAAAATGCCCCACTTTGTAACAGTAATTAAACATCTTTACAGCCTGGCCCTTAACACGGTTTTGGTCTATATAGCTAATTTCACCTTTTCATAACAACTGTAGGGGGGTCATATATAACTCGCCCGTTTGGAGTAAAATAGATGACAGAAAAGGGGGTGATTGACAGATCGCCTGTCCAGTGATCGCGCAGCTTGCAGATCATGGACCAATAGCAGGCGGAGCTGCGGCTCTGGGAAACTCCCATCTCACGTGAGGTGCGGAAGGACTCAACCCATTCCCTCCCACTCTGCTGACGAAAAATCAAGATGGTGACGGCCAACGTTTCAACTCCAAACGGGAGACCAAGATCAATAGGATAGCTCTGCCCATATTATTTAGGTCAGTGGTACCAATACAGTAACCTGTGACCTAGGATGACATAGGGAAGCAATAAGCATGAAAGTATGTAATCTCCCATCATCTGTTCCTTCTATCTTCTTGCAGATAATTTGCTAATCCAGGTCGAGTCAAGATAATGTTCCCTACAGATTTAGAAGTGGCTGGCGGCTTATCGCTTTGTCTACATGGAAGCAACAGCTGGCATTGGTGTTTTTCACAGCAGCCATTTTGTGTCTAAAAGGCAGGAAGTAACACAGGTGCGAGCAGAACATTAATGAGGGGTTCCAACTTCCAATCCATTTAGGTGTTCCAGTGTTGGGGCCCTTGTTAATGTTTTGCTTGCACCTGTGTTACTTACTGCCTTTTAGACACAAGATGGCTGCTGTGAAAAAGCTGGATTACTGGAGCATCTCTGCTTTATACATGGCTTTGCTGGTATGACCTTGACCTGCATACATAAGACAAATAATATCCAGTCTTGAGCATCTGGCATTCAACCAGAATTCATAGAACTGTAGTTACATCCATAACTCTTGTTAATTGTTATAACAAAGAGCAGATAGTTTGAGATAGCATTATGCTATTGCCTTTGAATTCAGACTTCACCAATTATATATAAAAATGTTAACAAAACACTACTACAAGCCTTTCTGTAACTTCACAAGGTTGTGAGTTACAGAAATCTTGAATGGCTCTCTTCTCTGAAGCAAGTTATCACAACAGATTGTCCAAAAGGTCAGGACATATCTCACCAGTGTTCAGTACGTACCGTATATAGGAGGAAGTGCTGTAAATTGGAATTAGAATGTCTGTGAAATTAAAATCAATGAATCCAATATTTCACAGCACAAATGGAACAGTCCATGGCTCCTACTCACCTTGACTGATCTTAGCGGATACCATTTCAGTGATCTGGGTGGTGAGTTTCATGAGGAATTCCTCTGAACCAACGTCACCTAGGTAGGTCATTTTACCTTCTTGAAGAGGAAATGAATAACACCATCAATATTGTAATTATAACAGTATATATTATATATCATATTGGTAACTTAATAGCTCACCTTTTCCTCTGCTAACCTCCTCTTCAGGAGGACTAACTGTAATCCCAAGAACCCTAAACAGAATGAAGTGTTTCATTTTATTATATATTTACATGCATTTGCAATGTCTATATACCGGTATGTCACATTACTTCCTATATGATTCCAAATCTCCAACAAAAACTTACGCTGGGACTTTGGTCTCTGGCGTTGGCCGTGGTGCTAGGAAGAAAAAAAAAAGAACATGTAAATATATATGTTTTACCCTCAACTGTTTGTCTGTTAGCAAAATACCTCAAAAAGCACAAACAGATCTGGGTAAAATTGTGACAGAGAGCCCTTAGCCCTAGGATCAGTTGAGTAGATTTTGGTGATGATACGAATTTGGGATTTCCGCCATTAGACGATTTTGTTTTTTGTTGTTGTTGCTATAACCATTATGCTGTGTGCATGTGCTAACGGGAAGGTCCAACATCATTGCATTCACATTTCATTTTCTATTAAACTCAAACAGACAAACCAAGGCTGCAGCTTTGCAAGTTGGGGAATTATTCAGCACTGGCAGATCTACCGACTGCCGTCTGATTTAAGGGTATACTTATAGATCAGTGTAATTTCCATCTTAAGTGCTGAGTTGACTTTTTTCCTTACTGTCATCAACCTCTAGTTGAGCAGTGCAGATGGACTGTCCTGCCCTGTTGGTGGCGATACAGGTGTAGGTGCCGGTGTACTCTGTGCCCACGTCCATCAGGATGAGGCTGTGCTGGCGTCCAGAACTTGCTACTTTGTACCCCGTGGTATCTGGCTTGATCCATAGAACATCTTCCATGGATTCCTCCTTCAGCCAGTTGACCATAGGAGCAGGAGAACCTGGGAGAACGGAGGGGAGTATTGAGAGTTTTGTAATGTATACAGCTTGACAGATAAGCTGACAACTAGTGCAACTCTTAAGATGCATTACTGAGTCCTCATCCTGCTATCATGAAATCTCTTTGGATCTCTCCAGATTAAGAGATGCAAGGAGGCTGAGGTGGACATTTCTACAGGCAAAATCAGGCCTTTTCAGGTTCCATGTATTTTTTTCTTTCTTATTTTGATACGTTTTTTTTCTCCCATTTTCTCCCCAATTGTACTTGGTCAATACCCCTGCTGTCCCGGTCGTTGCTCCATCTTCTCTGCTGGGGAGAGTTGTAGACTACCACGTTTCCTCCGACATGTGCAGTCGCTAGCCGCTTCTTTTCACCTGACAGTGAGGAGTTTCAGCAGCAGGACAGCGCGTGGGAAGATCACGCTATTCCCCCCAGTTCCCCTCCCGCCAAACAGGTGCCCCGACCGACCAGAGGAGGCACTAGTGCAGCGACCAAGACACATACCCCACCGGCTTCCCACCCGCAGACACAGCCAATTGTGTCCGTAGGAACGTCTGACCAAGTCGGAAGTACCGCTGCCAGGAATGGAACGCGGGTCTCCGCAGTGGTAGGTGAGTGCTTTTAACTCTACTACCCAGACACCCAGTTTGTATGTACTTATGATGAAGCTAGGCTTAGCACATTGACCTGCACTAAAGGAAGACATTGAACACAATGTTTACAATGTCAAACAGTGAGGAGAACAAACCTTCCACTCTGACAGACAAAGTGATGCTGGCTCCTTGTTTCACCTTCCTGTTGGTGAACCTCTCAAGGAAGCGTGGTGGGACCAAGGGCTCCTTGGAGTCTGCAAAAACGTTGTGTAACATCAGAGCAGTATCATCATATAAGATATCATAAATGTACCTCGTTCCTATTACCTGTGCCTGTCTGTATGGTAAATGTCAAAGTACCTTTTTTAGTATCTTGAGGCATAATCTCCCCCGGACCTGAAGTGAAACATAATTTATTACTGTATCTGTAAACCTCAGTGCATCACAGTTACAACTTGTAACGTTAAATTAACATAAAATATCTCATGTTCTTTTTACATTGTGAATTATTTAGGCATATGCAGCAGACATACTCAGAACTAGCAGTCGTGCAGAGGAGTATGCAGAACCGGCGGCATTGCTGATGTAAGCAGAGTACTCTCCCATATCTTCTCTCTTCACCTCCAGGATCTCTAAGCCATGAATATCCCTGTCTGCCTGCAGCAGAACCCTCTGTGAAGGTCGCAGAGGGTGGCCGTCTTTGAACCAGTATACCCTGGGCTTGGGGAAACCTGGAAGACAAATGAATCATGTCGATCTTTCTAAAGCACTGTTTGATATTTTGTTGACCAGAGGTGAATTGACCTTGATTAATCAACCTACCTTTGACTTTGAGCTGCATCTTAGCGATGGGTGAACCTGGGCAGACATGAACATCATGTAGCTCATCCACCACTTGGGGTAGCTGCTCATCTTCGGCTACAGACTCAAAGGCCTCAGTCTCCCTGCTTGAGGAGAGAGGAGAGAACAGTGCAACCTAAAGCATGCAATATTTATCCATTTCACTGTGTATGTCTTTCTGAAGACTAGCTGGGAAAACAGAGATTGGCATGAAAAAGGGTGGTAAATTCATAGTAAATTCACCTGGACACATAGCCCTTGGCACTGACGTAGGAAGATGTCTCAGTGGCATCGGCTGCAGTGTCGTAATCAGAGCTGCAAGACACTGAGGGAAGAGATGGATGGATCGTTTTATACAAACATGAGTGAAATCAGGGGCACATTGTGTGTGTGTGTGTGTGTGTGTGTGTGTGTGTGTGTGTGTGTGTGTGTGTGTGTGTGTGTGTGATGTTGTGCTACCTTTATGAGAACCAGTTTGAGTTTCAGAAGTGTAAGCTTTAGTTTTACATTGTTAGATCATCAATCTGTGATTTTGAATGCATTCCAGGAGATACTTTGTGATTAAGTGTTGCCATTTACACAATGTGTGTGTGTGTGTGTGTGTGTGTGTGTGTGTGTGTGTGTGTGTGTGTGTGTGTGTGTGTGTGTGTGTGTGTGTGCGCGCATGTGTGCGTGCGTGCGTGCATGTGTGTGTGTGTGTGTGTGTGTGTGTCACACTCACTGTCGACCCTGAGTTCAGCCTTAGTGGCTGCGATGCCACTGTTGTTCTCAGCCATGCAGCGGTAGACCCCCATGTCAGTGGGCAGCACAGTGGTGATGATCAGCTGGTGGCAGCCCTCCTGGTCTTCATTGATCATGTAATGGTCATTCTCCTCCAGCACTTTGCCATCTTTGAACCAGCGCACATTGGGAGGGGGCTTGCCAATGACCACACAGTCGAAGCTGACCGGGTAACCATCTGGGACGTCCTGGCTCTGCAGCTCTGTCAAGAATACCGGGGCAGCTGGAGTAACAAGAAACAAATGGTTTAAAAAAAAGTTAAAAAGTTAAAAGTTTGCTCCAAAATGACTGCAAATAATCTTTTATGATTAGGGTTAAATACAGTTTCCAGTACAGATAGGTCAAATTAAATGACATTGGTAACAATGACAAGTACAAATAATGTTACCTTATGAAGACATGCAAGGAATAATGAAAAAAAGATAGAATGATACGCATGATTGAGTCAATATTAGAGACAAGTGTCTCGAAATGGGTGCATACATTGAGAAATACATACAAAAGTTAAGGGAGAAATTGCAGCATATTAAAAGCAAATGCATACTAACATCCACAGCCACATAAAATGCTAAAAGAATACTAAACTTAGGGTGAGTAGACGACAAGGGAAATGTGATTTGAAACAGCTCAGAAAACACAAAACAAACTCACCAAGTTAGTAAGGCTCGCAGCAAACACACAAACACAACAGTGGACAGTAAAGCAGGAGAGACAGCGGAGTGTGGACAATATGGACATCACATGTCACATTATGGACGTCACATTTATTCAGCAGATACAAACTTACTTTAACAATTAAACACTCTTAATATGATTAAGTAGTAAATTAATTAACAGACTGATACAAGCAGAACATGTTAATGATCTGACACTTTCTTAGTATAACAGAAAATGTACAGAAAATCTTGTTACTTTTGATGATTGAATAAAAACCTATATAGTACACAATTAGTAACATGTTTAATCCTTAAGAAAGAGTAGCTACTCTTGTGTTTCCTACCAGGGGCTCCAGCCATGAATGCAGGCAACTGTCTATCTTGCGTGGGGGTCTGTGTGCCGTCTTGCGTGTACCCCATCTTCATAATTCGCAGCTCCACTTTGACGGGCCCCGCCTCCAGGATGGTCGTCTCCACAGGAACCCCTTGGGCCGTGAACATCGTCTGGAACCTCTGCGAGGCCACCTCCGCATCGGCCCGGGAATCAAAGCGGATGTAGATGTAGCGCTCGTCCTCGCGGTACGAGTGGGGATCTGGGGGACGCAGGTCTCCTTCGTCCGCGCTGAGGAAGGGTTCTTCCTCCACATCGGGTGGGAGTCGCGTGCGCAGGAGGCGACGCAGGCGTTTACTGGCCTGCCTCAGAGACTCGTCCATCTCGCTGCCCGAGGAGCTCTCGGGCTCGCTGTCAGCACTGTAGCCCACCGTCAGTGGCCGTCGCCCGGATGATTCTCTCACTGTTCCCACGGTCACCTTACCGCTATGAGAGGTCACTCCAAATTTGTTGGTGACCTCACAGATGTAGACCCCAGTGTCCTTGGTGGTGACGGCAGTGATGACAAGGGAGCAGGTGCCGTCATTGTAGATGTCGATATGGTGGTGCTTGCCGTCGGTCAGGGGCTCTCCATCCTTCAGCCAGCGCACCTTGTCAGGTTTACCTTCTGCCACACACTCCAGATGTATGGTGCCATTAGGTTCCTTAGTCTGGTCCTTAAAGACCTCTCTGAACACAGGACGCATGTCCTTGCGGGCCTTGTAGCCCTTGAAGGCAGCTTGTATCTTAATGGCAGCCTCTCTGAGCTCAGGCTCATCCTCCTTAGTGATCTCCATGATGTCAGTCTCTTCTATAATCATCTGTTTTGCATCTGTCTGCTGAACTGTAGTTGTTTTCACCACGGTCTGCTGCACTGTTACTTCATCGGACATCTTGAAGTGTGCAAAGAACCTGTCCTCAGTGGACAGAGTCTCTCCCTGAGTGGCTGTTGAGAGAGAGGACTTGCTGCTCTTCTTCAGGTAGGACACAAGCGTCGGACCGCCGGAAACGGACTCATCCTCGGAGCTGATGTGCAGTTTGGGCTCTGGCTGCTTCTCAGCCACAGCAGCCTGCTCCTTCTCAGCCACAGCAGCCTGCTTCTCAGCCACAGCAGCCTGCTTCTCAGCCACAGCAGCCTGCTTCTCAGCCACAGCAGCCTGCTTCTCAGCCACATCAGCCTGCTCCTTCTCAGCCACAGCAGCCTGCTTCTCAGCCACAGCAGCCTGCTTCTCAGCCACAGCAGCCTGCTCCTTCTCAGCCACAGCAGCCTGCTTCTCAGCCACATCAGCCTGCTCCTTCTCAGGTGATTTAATGTCCATCTTCTCTGGTGCCTTAACCTCCTTCTGTTCTGATTTACCTTGACCACCTTTACCATCCTCCTCAGGTAGTTCAGAGATGGAGTCCAGAGTAGGCTCTCGGCTCATACGGCGTTTCTTGGACAACACCTCCCACAGCTCATGGATGTCACCTTCGTCAGCAGCCTCCGGGGGCAGGCTGGGCTGCTCCCCTTCCTCAGTCTCTGCCTCCTTTACCTCTGTACCTATAACCACAATGGAGTATCCAATAATGCTATGTAAATATTTTATATTATAATTATATATTTAAAAAATATATAATTGTCAGTATCCATACAACACAACTTACCTAACTGGTGGCAGAACCGAACTATTCAAACTCTACTTACCAAAACTTACCGTAATAAACACCCTTCCCAAAGGCCTTCAATTGACTTAGAGTGGGATAAGTATATAGAGGTCTATAACATAATACAACTTGCATAAGTTTCCATATTTACCTTTCAGGTTGAGTTTGACAGAGTTCTTGGCCTCAGTAGAGGCCATACGGGTGTACACACTCTGACCAGCAGCTTCAAAATCCCTAATCAACAGTACCTGTCTCTTTCCCTCTGTGGCCAACTGGTACTTAAAGCATATGTCCACCAACTGCGGTACGGCTCCATGCGGCTGCATCAACAGACCCACACCCATGTAATCTTGTCAGAGGCATGCAGGTCCGACAGAAATAGAAGAGGTGCGTATTTTTGCCAGATCAGATGTGTTGCCCATCTATTACATGTGCAAGAGTCTGTCCCGGCACCCGTCCCACGGCCACACAGAGCCGTACTGCAGCTGGTGGACATTGGGCTTTACTCCCTACCTCCGGCTCTTTGTGCCATGTAACTGACTTGCCCCCCACCCATAGGAAAGTGTCACACCACACGCCATCTTACCTGCCAGCAGGTCTAGGGAGGCTAGTGGCTGTGTCACTGTCACAGGTGCTTCTGTTTAACAACGAAAACAGAAACATATATTATACAGTAGATGGCAACCTGGTATTTTTCTTTTACAGTGCTGTAATTATTCATAAGACAAGTTGGACAAATTAGCTTTTTAATATTAGGCTAAATTAACAAAAATATATATATTTTTTTTTATTATGTTCTTGAAGGAACAATAGCCTATAACCAGTAAACCCGATGAGACTCACAAACGTCATTACTGTTTGAAGGGACCATAGGCTAAGATGAGCAGTAAACGCACAGTCACTGTAAATAGATGGTTATAGTCAGCGGTTAGACAGCATTGCCCTACAAAACCAACAACTAAGTCCTTTTTGTGTGCTCTAAAATGGTATGACTCGATTTCATATAATCAAAAAGCACATTAAATAATGTTATTGAGTATTTTGCACTAATATTGTTAACAATAGGATATTATTATTTTTGTTTTACAGTTCCACTACGTGTGCAGTTACTGTTCTTCGGTTTTATAGAGGAGAGCTGAGCGAACAAGCAAGTGCACCGTTGACAGTCAGTCTATTTCATGAATGAAATCACATCCACTCACCAAGCTGCACTGTCTGAGGCAGCTGGACAGGCTCTCCAGTGCCAGCTCTGTTGATGCCCGCCACTCTAAACCTGTAGCCACTTCCCGGGATGAGGTTTTCAGCCACAAACTCTGTGTTACACACAGGTTCCGAATGACACGGCAGCCAGAGGGCACTGTCTACCAGCCGCATCTCCACCCTGTAGCCCAGAATAGGACTTCCTCCATCATGTAGAGGAGTGAACCAGGAGAGGGTAACAGACTGCGTCGTCTTACTGAGGACCTCTGGATCCTCTGGAGGATCAGGTACAGCTGTTGGGAAGAGGAGCAACGAGAGTGAGAGGCATCTATGAACACTGAGAAAGAAGAAAATAAACTGTGAATTCAGTCTCTCAATAAAAAAAGAGGATTACTGGAATTCTTTTTAGAATCATTCAGCATAACACTCTTCTCTAGCTGGACTGTTTCTCCAGCACTTACTGATGATGGTGAGCTTGGCCAAAGACAGAGCATCTCGAGCAGCAAAGGTGATTTCCTGCTCGGGCAGGAGAGGCGCCTGTCTCAGGACGAGGCGATAGAAACAGCCATCGGCCCTCATGGCCCAGAGGTCGCTGGGCTTTATCTCAACACCATTAGCATACCAGGCTACCTCCGCCACAGGGACGCGCTCAGTCAGCTCAACACAAAACTCCACCTTTTCCCCCACCGCAGCCACCTTGTCCTCCAGGCCCTTCAATATGTCGAGTTTCCAGCCTTAGCAGAGAAAACCCATATTATGAAAAGGTAATTATCCTGAGTTAAGGGCTTATCATATTTATTAGACCATGTTTTATATTCAGTGCAAATATTACTATGAATAAAATTCATCAAGGATCTGGCATTGATTTGGATGACTTACCCTTGACAGAGAGCTGGGCAGATGAGGAGGCTGTGCCAGCTTGGAAGGTCACTGTGCAACTGTCTTCGACGTGCAACTCTTTCAGCAGGAGCAGATGACGACAGCCGCTCTCGAAGGACACGATCTCAGCATTAGGTGACTCCTGCACTGGTTTGCCATTGAGAAGCCAGCGGGCGCCTTTGGTCTCAGGACGGGAGAGAGCACATTCAAACAGCGCTTCGCCACCATCGATGGTCTCCATGTTCTCCAGGCCCTGGACAATGTCAATGGGTTTGGCTGTAGAGTGGAAATGTGAAAGTGAAGAAAAAACGAGAGCACAATAATAAAAAAAAAAACAATCAAGGAATAACCCAAGTTCTTAGGAAGGTCAATCCTTTTGAGTTGTTGTTGACAAAGGACACAAGCTTTGTGATGTAGCCTATTGTGATGAGCTTTAGGATTTGGTCAAATATATGTGAACATATTAGACAGACACTCAAACAGAAATGAGAGCTGAAAACACTGCTGCATAAAGTGCACATAAGCTACACATTCATACTTTTATAAGGGTTGATGTGGATGTGCAGTTGGACAACCCTATGACTACATTTTCATGGGCTACAGTACTGCTAGATATGACGCTGCCATAACAGCCACCAGCACCAGAAACGTCTCCGAAGCGTTGAGCAGGAGCCTGGCCGTTCACACCAGAATCGCTCCGTTTTGCTCCGCGCCTCGCTCTGTTTTGCTCTGTGTCGGTCACAACTTGTACTGACTTCATGCCTCACTGCACGCAGCCGCTCGTGGCTCGCATCAAAAATAGACCAGACTTGGAAACTCGTGAGAAACTCGCAAGATGGACGCCAAAATGAAACCGCTTCCGCGTCGGGGATGCTTCTGGTGTGTTCCCGCTGTAAGACTAATCTTCAAAGCTTTAGGAGAGGGGAACTTCATGAAGGTAGGGGCTCTTTCCATGTGGAGGGAAGCTCACCTTCCACATGCAGTGAGGCGACCACGCAGGTCCCCTGTGCCTCACAGGAGTATGTGCCCCTGTCCTCAGTGGACACGCGGCTAATGTACAAGCGAGCCACATTCCAGTCCTGCTCCACTACCACCCTTCGACCATCAGGCCGCAATGGCTGCCCGTCTCTCCTCCACTGAGCCTTGACTGGCCTGGAGTACTGGCAGATGAACTCAGCCGGTTGGTCTTCGACCACCTGTAGGTCCTCCATCTCGCTCACCACTTCCACTGTGGGATCTGAGGGTGGGGTCGGGGGTCGGGGGTCATGGGGTCAGGGCTCGGCCATAAGATATAATAAAGACATGCACAGGACATGCCGAATGACATATGGGCTTTATAACCCCCAGAGCACCTTGGAGTGGTGTTGATATGCGAGTGTTATCATCATGATGTTGGGCAGAGTCCACCCAAAGTGTATGACTATAGCACCATGTAGGGCTGGGCGATATGAACCATTTAGACTGAATGGTGATACACTATATCATTTCTATCCTGGTATTTTCTACTGTACAAAGTGGGCTAAATTGTGCAGTTGTAACTTGGTGCTTACCCAAGATATGTACAGTACACAATGAGATGTTTGATCGTTAATGTGAATATAATGACTAAAGCGAGAAACATACTTCAACATAGCCTCGAGTTTAGGACTAGACTAGACTAGACGTATGTCTAGTTAGACATACATACTAGAACGTCAGCTTGACGAGGGGGTCCAGGGGAATCCCCAGCAAGTTAGCCTACGGAGAGAATGTAGTATATACTTGGTCATAGCTTTGAGTCTCTCCTGTTATCCCCCCATCTACAAATAAGAGAACAACTGGAAGAGTCTGGTAAGTTCAGGAAATTACATCACTTTACTGTAATGCAGACTTTAAAACCAGGAAAAGATGACACTTATGCCATATCACTATATTGCGATATCCAAAATCTAAGACGATCTCTAGTCTCATATCACGATATAATATAAATATATTGTCCAGCCTTAGCACCATGTACAAAATTATACATTGCAGTATGTTTGTCACATGTGTCAAACTCAAGGACCGGGGGCCAAATCCAGTGAGGGCTAGCAAACAATACAATTTGTGCAATACAATTCCAATTCTCATTAGCTCTAATAGTTGTAGGGTACTAGTTGTCTGTTTGCCATTATTTTTCCTATAATTCTGCTTTGAGACCTAGTTATTAATTATTAAGTAATTACTCAAAACCAATAATAATTGAATCAGAGACAATGTAATATTATAACAAGTAGGCTGAGGACAACCATAATGCTGATGTGGCCCGGGATGAAATTGAGTTTGACCTCTGTGTTGCCTTATGTGAACTCCCAAACTGAAGAGGGGGTCAAAAAGCCCAACCGCCAAAGGTCACAACCGAGGGGGGAAGTGCTGGCAGCCAATTAGAGAGGAGGCATGATAAGTGGATAGAAATACCAAACTCATGTTGATGATGGAGAGTTAGAGGTTTTAGTGCTTGCAGGTCAGGGGCGGGGCGGGGCAGGGCGGGGCAGGTGGAGGTGAGAGTGAAGGTGAGTATGGGACAGTGGCCGCCATGGCCGGCCTGAGTGGATGGGTGGAGCAGCACTTCCCTAATACATTTCTGTCATCACTGCTAATTTGGCTCACATTCTAACTCTATATAATATCAGCTGCATCAAACCTCAAAGATCACCAACGCAGGCCTAATCCAGATATATTTGTAGAAAGAAATGCTTAATGGCTATGTTGTCCATTGAATCAAATCACCAATAATGCAACAATCAATCATCATACATATTACCAAGGGTTACATAGTTCCTATTGTTACATACACTATATAGAATAGAAAGAATTCAGAGAGAATCCCCCCAAAATACAGAGACAAAATGTGTGTAAATGACAGATTTCTGTTGGACAATCAAAATAGATGGAAATGACTTGATATAAATGCTACAGTATTTTCTTTATTTTTTCTGATCTTTCTCCAATTTTCTCCCCAATTGTACTTGGCCAATTCCCCCTGCTGCCCCGGTCGCTGCCCACCCCCTCTGCCGATCTGGGGACACACACATTCTTCCTCCGATACATGTGCAGTTGCCAGGCGCTTCTTTTCACCTGACAGCGGGGAGCTTCACCAGCAGGACGTAGCACGTGGGAGGATCACACTATTCCCACCAGTTCCTTTCCGCCCCGACCAGGCGCCCCAACCGACCAGAGGAGGTGCTAGTGCAGCGACCAGGACACATACCCTCATTCCAGCTTCCCGCAGCATGAAACAGCTTATCGCGCCTTTATGGATGCCCGACCAAGCCGGAGGTAACACGGGGGCGTGAACCTGCGACCCTCGTGTTGGTAGGCAGGTAGTCTCGCAGAGCGAGACTAGTAGGCAGGGAATCTAACGCGACACGACCCGGACGCACCTACAGTATTCAAATTTGATAAATCTTGTGTCAATGACACACGATGTCATTTAGACTTGTTTAGACATTCTTCTGCTCTCTGATCTAATGACACTTTCCGTGGTGCTGCACCCAGTTGTATGTTGGATCAAAGCACACAGCATGGAACACTAATGCTATTATTATTATTAATGGAATGAGAAACAATGTCTGCTCATGCATGGATGAGGATCTCTTTTTTGGACACCTGCAGGATAATTCTTCTTAAAGAAACAGTGTATCAAATAATATTTGGTTACTTCACATTTTGAAATGACTATCTCAAAGAAAGAGATGGGAAATTTGGTACTGTGCGCGTAGTCTCTTGAGCCTATTATACTGTAAACAAAATAGCAATAAATATTGTCACTATATCAACATTGTAGTAATAACATCACAGTACAATCTTGGCTTTAACATGAGCTACAAAGATTATGTTTATACGATTTGAATCAGTGAATTAAAATGCCGCAGGGTCTGAAAAAAGAGTGCAACTGAGATGCTCTCCTGCTCTCAGTTTCTTTAGCAGTTATATTTGCTACTGATGCCCTGATACCTTTGACTAAGAGCTTGGCTGTTGACAGCACACTGCCGGCTTTGAACGTGACCGTGCCAGAGTCGTCTGTGGCCAGGTTCTTTAAGGTGAGTGTGTGGATGTGAGCCTGGCTCAGCCCCATCTCACTGACGGGGCTGTGCTCCAGCAAGGTGCCATCCAGCCACCACTGCACCTCGCCGGCTGCCCTACCAGACAGCTGGCAGGAGAAGGTGGCCCATTCCCCCACAAAGACGTCGATGGTCTTAAGACCAGACACAATGAAGACCTCTTTCACTGTTGAGCGAAACATAGATACACACATACAAACACTGAGGTTGTAATAATACTCATACATTGAGTACATGTCATGTATAATGATGTTAACGTCTATATAATCTATATTTTGATTGTCAACAGTCCCTTTTTGTCAACTTCAGTGGTAGAACAAAATTGTATCACATCAGACAGAAAATGCCAACATACAACATCAGAGTTTACAAAGAGATAAGCCTGCCGAAATACCTATTATTCCATTTGTTGCAGTAATTAATTTGCAATTAGCCATTGTGCTAATAATGTATGCTAGTTAATTATTGCATAATTTTAATTTATAGGAATTATCTTAAGCAAAACTAATTTACTGTCATGACAAAGAGCAAAGATGAAAAAGCACTATGCCAGAATCCAGTCAAGATTAAATTGGCTGGCCAGTAAAACCAGAGACAGACGCAACAGTGTTGATGTGTGGACTACCTTGCACTGCCAAAGAGGCTGTAGTGAGCTGGTCTCCTGCATCACAGGTGTAGTAGCCACTGTCTTCGGGCTCCAGATCCCGCATACAGAGCTCGTGAATGCACCCTTTCTGCCTCATCTCATACTTCTTACTGGGCTGGAGGGCCGTGCCTCCTTTCCTCCACTCAACGCGCACGCCTGGCTTAGACAACTCACAGTGCAGCGTAACATCATCGCCCTCTATGGTCTCCTGGCTCTTCAGCTCTTTCTGGAAGAACGCTGGGGCACCTGGTGAGAATTCAAAATGGGAAAATGTGGCATCAGATGCTGAGATGGCAAGTGGAGACACACATCTGTGATGGATGAAAGAGGGGAAGATGGCTTTGTCGAGGCACAATGATGGAAGAGTGGGTGCATGGTAGAGGGCAAGGAACATTCAAGAATGTTGTAGGGGGTTCATTCCAATCCTATCTTGATCCACAGACTTGAATCTGATCAACAGAGCTGGCGTCGTTCTTTACCTTCCACAGTCAAGGTGACGTCACACTGTGCGTCTCCTGTATCGCAGGAGTACGTTCCCGAGTCCTCGGGCACCAGGTTGTGGATGCGGAGCTGTTGGAATGCACCCTCCTTCCTCAGGTCGTACTTGAGACCTGCTTTGACGGTCTCGTTGTTCCTGATCCAGGTCACCGTAGCTTTGGGGTCTGAGACGGTGCAGGCCAGAGTGACAGTCTCACCCTCTAACGCCACAGTGTTGTGTGGCTTCTCTAGTATTAGCACTGTAAATATGGGAAACCCGAAACTAAGTTCAATGAGAGCATTGACGTATATGATACTGTAGCATTACTTACTGTCTCCCTGCCTCTTCAGTCTAGTGTGAATTATTTCTATAAATACATATGCATGCAATGAATTCTACATCAATTTAAAATTTTGAAATGCATAAAAAATTAAGTGCATATAATTTCTTTACTAAAATGTGTTGAAACCATGTTTATTATTCTGATTTCAGGGTGTACTAAGGCAACATTCTGATTATTGAAATATTGCAAACTGCCCTTATTTGAGCAACACTCACTTCACAATCTATTAAGCAAGGTGACTTAAGTTCTTTAATCTACTTTAAGCTTATCTACTTTAGTGACATTATTCTTGTTAGCATTTGGATAGCATTTCTCCTCATAGCGAATGCTATAAAATGAATGCAAGGGGATGGAAAAAGTTAGGATGTTGAAGATGATGATGCCAGCAGATTTCCATTTGCCAAGGTAAAGCTGTTTGCCGGTCGATGGAGAAGTGAGGATTAAACACCTCTAGTGACCTTATCGCCATTACCTTTGGGTTTCTCCTCCACTAGAAGACAGGCCACACTCTTCTCTTCTCCCACTACGAAGGCCACGTCTCCTGATTCATCTGTGGTTACCATCTTCAGGGTCAGGCGGTGGACTCTGCGCTGGATGCTCATTTCATTAAGATCATTATTTTGGAGAAGGTTGTCTGCAAGCCACCATTCCCCATTCGTTACCCCAGAGTGTGACAACTGAACCTCAAAGACAGCGTCCTGTCCAGTGGTCACAGTGACATCACAGAGCTCTCGGATGATGCGCACACGCTCTGAAGGTGAATGGGATGATGGGAGGTCAGTCATCATTTGTAAGAAGGGCTTCGGGATGACATCACTAAGAGGGTGTGTCCACCACCAAAAGCACCACTTTAAATACTTACTGACTTTGCCTTAAGGGTGATCTGAAGAGAATGGCTGTTGTGCTCTGGCGTGTGTCAGTCTAATGAAAACTAATTAGACTATCCTTAATAACACTAGATTTTTACCAAAAAGATGTAATTAAATAATAATACATCAATCACTTAAACAAACTCACATTAACATTACATTCACTGTATGATATTGTAGCTTGCATAACTTCAATCACACCCCCACAACAACAACAACAACAACAACAACAACAACGACGACGACGCAGAAATTAATTTGTTCCATTAACATCAGATAATTATAACTCAAGTAAAACTCAAATTTCACGCCAACCAAGATGTTACACTTAACTCTACAACTGTGGAATCCAAGAGAAAAAGATTCTGAGTAGAAGATTTGATCCAGAACTTGATAATGAGATGAATGAACTTAGGATGAACTTCAGTCAAGAAACGAGACAAGACACGACATGAGGACGTGCTCCGTTACCTTTCACGGTCAGGGCAGCAGTGCTCTGCTTGTCCCCTGTGTCGCAGGTGTATTCTCCAGTATCCTCCACCTTCAACTTGTGCACCACCAGGGTGTGGGTGGAGACTCTATGCTCCATAGTGTATTTCTCCCCCTTGGTAAGCACGGCTGAGCCCTTCCTCCAGGTCACCTTGCCGTCGGGGCTGGAAGTCTCACAGGACAGGGTGGCCGTGCCTCCCTCCATGGCCTCTTCACTCTCCAGCTCCAGCTCCTTCTGGAATACGACAGGTGCCGCTGCCAGAAAGACCATCACAGGTTAGAGCCAATACATTCAGATGGTTCAAGGGTGAACGCGGCCACCACAACACATCGTCTACTCAAAAGAGACAATCAAGTTTTCAATTATTTATACTTACAACTATTCCATAGCATCAAGAAGCGTAAAAGAGAACAGATACAACACTGTCAAAAGTCACATTGTGAACCTACCTACAGGCTTCTCCCACTTTGACATTTTATGAGAATCAGTGACAGATTGAATCAGAAAAATATGCAGCAGTCAAATGAATCAACTGGTATATTATCAATAAATTACTTGGCTGATACTTAGAAATTAATGAACCTTGCTGCACCTAATGTTCAAAGTTTGTCTTTAGGGACTCAGAGAGGAGTTCTCATTTCAAGGGTCCGAATGGAAACAAAGTAGTGATATTCACACAAAGCTATCAAATAAACACTAGCATTTGCCAGTTTGATTATGGCCCACTAAAAGTGAGTGGAAAGATGAAAACATCTGCAGTAATCGGTGAATGAATTATGCAAGTTATTTGATTAAACTGAGAAAACAGCTCAGTGATGAAAGTTTGAACACGACATGAAACTTTCATGTTGCTTATCAACATAAATAATAATAAATTCTAAAGAGAAATAGGTCGAGGCGATGTCTCGTCATAGACGCTGGGTTAGCTGGCTCAGCCTGGCTGGGGGCGTGGTCAGGGTGGGGGTCAATCCCCCGTTCGATCCATTCAGCAAAGTTAGAATTTAGCTGCTAGCCCAGCCCAGGCAGACACGAACAGGGATTCAACCACCGCACTAAACGCACATCTGAATAGACATCTTGTGTTCTGCTCTAGAATCCCCCAAAACTGTAGTGTAGAGCCGCAGCACCTTCCTTTGGTGAGTCAGCCCATTGAGATATATGGGCGGTTTTACCCTACTCGCGCGCCAGCCGTATAACATTTTGTGGGCGTTCCCACACATGCCGACTGTCTCTATAGACACATTTCATCTCAGTTCAATGGAACATGGAGGTGAGAACATGCATATAGAAATACAGTATGTTGGGATAGACCGGAAAATAGATATTACAAAAGTGAGGAGGTGAAAAGTGACAGTGAATGGGGAACACCTCAATCAAAAGTGAACTGAAACGCAGGTGTCCCACAAGGAAGATGGAGATGAAGAGTTTGAAATGAACTGGGAAAGCGTTACTGAAGGAGCAAAAAGGTTGAGTGTTAGTTCTTGTCAACGCACTTGGTTAAATGGCGCGAAATGTTTCCCTTACCTCTGACTGTCAGAGAAGCAGTGGACGTGTGGTTACCCACTGTGAAGGTGACTGTGCCTGAGTCTTCCTGGGTGACACCTCTGAGTGTGAGGCTGTGCACCCGGCCCTCAGCCCGGATCAGGTTCATCTCATTGTCCTGTAGTGGGACGTCCTGGAGCTTCCACTGGGCGAGGGGTGCCTCCTCATGAGAAACCAGGCACTCAAAGTGGACATCTTCTCCCTCGCGCACGACACAGCTCTCCAAGAATTTCACTATGGTAACCTCAACCTCTGTTTGACGAAATTAATTTGAGTAGTTCAGTTATATATTCATTGGTTGACATCAGCATGCTTGACAAGGAGAAAGGTCACCTCTCTTGCAAATTGTGCTTACAGATTTCCACTGTGCTGTTATAGATTGAGCGTGAGATAGTATTACTGTATGTGAAAGAAGACCAAAGAAATGAGATGCGATCAGTGGAAAATGTGTGAGTAAAGGTGCACTGAAAAGTGTGAAAGCGCAAACAAGGAACAAGACATGCAGTAGTAGTGGGGGGGACGACATCAGCACTCTTGTAGTCAGGAAGATGCCAAACAGAATCTCTACATGTGAGGTGGGTGCATGTCATGCTCAAGTGGGAAAGTGGTGAGGAGACAAAGAACGACTGAGGATAGAGATGACATGACTCCAGAGATGAGATCAGAAAAAACAATCCTGAAAACAGAATGCTTACCCTGCACAGTGAGAACAGCTGAAGTCTTCTGGCTGCCCGTGTCGCAGGAGTATTCTCCCGAGTCAGCGCCGTGTGTTTTATAGAGGACGAGCTCCACTACAGCCCCTTCCTGTTTAAGCTGGTATTTGAGGCAAGACTCCAGCACCCTGTCACCAAACCTCCAGACCACGGTGGCTCCTGGCTGTGTGGTCTCACAGCGAAAAGTAGCTGTCTCCCCTGCCTGCCTCTCAAGGCTCTCCAGCTGGGCCTTGAAAAAGACAGGTTGGGCTAAGGGGGAGGGGGGGGGGGGGCAGGAGGAAATGAGTAGGGAACGTTAGGAGAACTGAGACAGAGACATTTTTAGCCCACCACACAAAATATGAGATGCATGAAGAAGAACAGTGTCCAACTGGCATACCCTTTACTACTAGCTGTGCCGTGCTTTGGAAGTCCCCACTGTCACATGTGTAGCTCCCAGTGTCCTCTAGGTCTACATGATGGATCACTAGTGTGGCGACGTGCCCTGTCTGTCTCATTTCATACTTGGCACACGGGCAAAGACCCAGTTCTCCTTTCCTCCAGTCCAAAGGAACCCCAGATTTAGAGAGCTCACACTGCAGGGTAACACTGTCCCCCTCATCAGCCATTTGGCTCTCCAGCTCTTTTGTGAAAACGACCGGAAGAGCTGATGAATGAAAATAAATAAACCAAGATAGTTTATCTACACCATCAAGACTGAAGACACAGATATACAGTGAAAGAAAGAACGATGAATGAATGAACAGCGATGGAAACGGTCGCCATCCTACCATTTACTATAAGAGAGGCAAAGCTTTCCGTGTCTTCTGAAGAGCATGAGTAGCTCCCCGTGTCTCCGGGCTTCAAATCCAAGATCTGCAGTTCATAAGTGCATCCGGTTTGTTTCATCTGGTACTTTCCTCCAGACTTCAGCACCTGTGTGCCCTTCTTCCACTCCACAGGGACTCCAGCTTTAGAGAGCTCACAGTGCAGAGTAACACTGCCTCCCTCCTCAGCCTCCTGGCTCTGCAGCTCCCGTGTGAATATGACTGGAAGAGCTGGGATTAGTACACTAGAAATTAATTAAGAGGACGGCCACAAAAGGCTAGACACCAGATGAAGACAGTATATAAAGTGCACAGAAATACCTTAATGACAGTTTACTCTTCCTTTTTATGTAAATTCTCAATTGACCAGATGCTGACTATGATCTCTACCAATACCAAGACAAACAACACAACAAAGACAAATGTGTGATGGGTAAAATAGACATACGTGAGAACACAAACACACAAACACACACACACACACACACACACACACACACACACAAACACACACACACACACACACACACACACACACACACACACACACGCACAACACACACACAATGCTGCACAGCAAATAATTGCTACTCCAAATCAAAATAGGGAGCCAGTGAAGCATACAGTATATCGTGTACATAAAACAAAGCTGACAACGCTTAGGAACCAAGAGGAGACAGCACAAGCTAATTATTGGCTAATGGCAAACCAGTAGTTTTCTTTTCCTATTGAGTTTCTGGTTGGGGAGCAGTGGGAGCATCGGATAGAGCTAGAACTATAAATGTGTGTGCAAAATTGACTGAAATAATGACATGGAGAACATAATGCTATGCTAAAACAACAGGGAATACACGCTAAAATGAATGTGTGCCACAAAACCTCTACCTGCTCCTTTGGCTTCGGACTCCAGCTCTGGCTCTGAGGTGACTGCAGACACAGCGGGCCTTTCTTTCTCTGCTGGTGTAACGAACTGAATTAAACTTCTTAAATATCTACTGTCATGAACAGTAGATAACAGGAGGACAAATACATCACATAGTGGTTGTAACCTAAGACTTATTCAAAGAGAGACATAGCATGTTGCTGAACTGATCAATTCCACACACAAGAAACACCAACAATAATGAAATTCAATCCAAATAATTTAACTAAGAGCAAATGGCAATGAGCAATTTCCAACTCCTAAGACGAACAACAACAAATGAGCCAGGCTGTTCACAAAACCCACGAAACACACAACACAAGGCCGTTAGAGTTATGTCACAATCACCACAATGTCTTCACAGCTGTGATTCAACTGAATTATAAACAAATACAGTAGGTTTTAACCTAACTTAACTTCAATGCAAAACTGCATTCAACAGTATAGCAAACTAAAAGCAGTGGGCCACATAAGTCTAAGAAGCACAAACAGTAGTATTTTCATAGTCATTAGCATGTAGACAGTTCATTTGGCTGAAACTGAACGGGGCAAAACCTCCTCTTCGTCTGAGGATGATGCAAATATCCACAATGATGCAAGTATCCATGCAATATGCAATAACAAATTATAAAACCAACTCAGCACATGGACCCATGGCAATGAAGCAATGTGGCATTCAGCTCTGATACAGCACCACATGAAGGAGAACACTTGTGAGGATTTGGGTTCATACCTTCCAGCACTTTCCTGGACTCCTCAGGCTCTTGTTTGGCAGCAGCTGGAGAAGTTGGCAGCTTCACTGCTGTGACAAAACATTTGAGGCCTGATTAAACCTCAAGAGAAACAAACTGTCGATGACGGTGACACCAGCCACACAGCTCATTCTGCTTTATTTAGCCAGTGAATCTTTGCTATTCTACAGAGTACAATTCTCTTCTGTCATCATAAATCAGGCATCAGTATGACCTTGTGGCATCATTAAGTTACTGGAGCCCAGGTTGAGATAGTTCACAGTGCAGAGTAACACTGCCTCCCTCCTCAGCCTCCTGGCTCTGGATTAGTACTACTGTTACGGATGCGAGTTGGCGCCGCCTTATTTTCCTACTTCCTTTCCTTTCTATTCTGATATGAAGCACTGATTTATCAAATTTAAGATGACAGCAGCTTTATGCTCTTTGGTAATATTTGTTATGTGTGCCGACTGTCATAAAGACTTCAATTCAGATGATTCCTGGCTGTGACATGCGCACCTTTGCGGGCTGGTCATTGATCATTGAAGAAAGCTGGTGAACAGCGAGCCTATAGCCAACAAGCAGAGGACAAGCCGACAGGCTAACAGAGCCCGGACACAGAAAAGCTGCTTTATCATGACACACAGCAAAGGCCAGAAGAATGAGCAATTGCTGGCTCTGACCCGGCACTGACTATGATCTCTAGCAATACCAAGAGAAAAACAGACGATGAAATACAAGCTGGTGGTTGAATGCCTCTGACAACAAGCCTGATTGGTGGCCCTGCCAACTCCGTGGAGGAGGTAATGAATCCAGGCATTCATGATATATCGCGTTCATGAGAATGGGACGGACGTGAGTTCACAGGGACCTTGACCTTTGACCACCAACATCTAATCAATTCATCCTTGAGTCCAAGTGGATGTTTGTGCCAAATTTGAGGAAATGTCCTCAAAGCATTCCTGAGATATCCTGTTAACGAGCATGAAACGGACGGACAACCTGAAAACATAATGGCTCCGGCCGTGGCTGTTGCTGGTGGAGGTATAAAAATGTGTCACGAGTTATGTAAACATAAAATCAAATATTCTTTTGTGTTTTTCAACTTTGAGCAACAACTTCCATGCACAACAACTCCCATGGAAAACAGACGCTATGCTATGCTATGCTATGGTCGTGACTGATAAAAGACAGAGATAGTATGTTGCTGAACAGATAAATTCCACTCAAAAAAGACCAACAATAATGAAAATCAACGAAGAGCAAATGCCAATGAGCAATTTCGAACTCCTAAGCCAACCAAGAACAAATGAGCCACGCTGTTCAGAAAATCCACACAACACAAGGCCACTAGAGCGATGTCACAACTGATCAATCTGGATGTTTAGCAACACAGCAGGGGGTTTGGAAATACCGCGGCATACAAAAAGCGACAAATGCAAACAGGACCGTGTTCATGGTCAGCACAATGGTCACAGACAATGCACTAACACGTATTTTCAAAGTCATTACCATGTATAAAATTAATTTGGCTGAAACTGACAGACAAATCTCCATGCAATATGCAATAATAAAGACACATCTTAAAACCAACAGAAAACATGAACAACACCAAGACCAAATAGAGTGGTAGCACATGGACACATGGCAATGAAGCAATGTGGCATTCAGATCTGATACAGCACCACATGAAGGAGAACACTTGTGAGGATTTGGGTTCATACCTTCCAGCACCTTCCTGGACTCCTCAGGCTCTTGTTTGGCAGCAGCTGGAGAAGTTGGCAGCTTCACTGCTGTGACAAAACATTTGAGGCCTGATTAAACCTCAAGAGAAACAAACTGTCGACGGTGACACCAGCCACACAGCTCATTCTGCTTTATTTAGCCAGTGAAGACTTGCTGAGTACACAAAAAGATTTGGCAACACTGCTTCATATTTATACTCTCTCATTATCGAAGATTAATTGAATCATGTATAGATGTAGATTACTTTCCTTCCTAAACTTCATTTCCCGTTTTGCTCTTCTGGCATCATTACTCTGGCATTAATATGGTATGTTGGCATCAGTAAGTTACTGCAGCTAGGGGCATCAAGACATAAAAACACGTTTACTGCTGTGGCAGCACCGTGGCAAAATGTCCCAACGAAATGAGTAACAACTGTAGGGGCCATGATGGAAGGAAGGCCTGTGTGGGTTACCCCCCTCCTCTTGTGAAGAGTGCCAATAGGATCTTTATTGACCCTAGAGAGTCAGGACCTCGGTTTAGCGTTTCGTTCGAAGGACAGTGCTCACTCAGAGGACAGAGTCCCTGTCTCTGGCCTGGAACATTGAGGATGAGGATATGATTCATGAGACCTGAGGGAAGAGCACCTCCTACTGGTCCTCCAACACCACTTCCAGCACTATGATCTCCCATCCAAGGACTAACCACAGTCAGTCCTGCTTAGCTTCCCGAGCAAGACAGTGATTTAACGCAGGAGCCACAGTGGTGACTTAACAAGCCCCAACAAACAATGGGAGATAGTGAACTGCATTACAAGGGAAAGAACATTTACAATAATTGAAGTAGCAGCACAAACAAAGTTACATCCAAACATGTGGCACATTACTAGTAGATGTACCGTACAGTAAGGACCATCGGTGCAGCTGTGTAACTGCCTTTGGCAACAGACACTGAAGCCGTTTTCACACATGCGCTTTATACCGGGAAATGACCAGAAAGTAATGCCTTCATGTGTGAAAGTTGTTTTCCGGTATAAGCGCGCCCCCGTCATCGCGGACATTTGACCACTTCTAACCTTGTGATAAGACCGGTATGCCGCGATACACACACACGAGACAGAGCCAGAGAGAGGAGGAACGGAGGAGAGGATGACTTACTTTTAACAAATGGTTTAACACAAACAAGTGGGGTCTTCACAGTCCATGTGGAAGACGCGTGTTGAGACGCATGATAGTTGAAACACGGGGGAGATCGATCTCTCAAAACACGGAGCAATTTAAAGTATCCGGACTCCGGAGAAAGCCTAAGCGAGAAATGTCGTTTCCCACTGCCTGCCTGCAGACAGCAGCATTCATTTGTATTGGATCGCGTTCACGTCGCCATGTATCCCAAGCATACTGTATGTCGCCGTAGTCTGCACGGGGCGTTGTCAGAGGAGAAGTCTGCACGGAGCGTCATCAGAGGAGAAATGTTTTGTTTTCCACTGCCTGGCACTCAAAGAGCAGCATCGCACAATTCACATCGTACTTTGTCACCTTTCTGGACGAAATAGTCCCACAGCGGGCTGTTTTAAACATGCTTCGACATGTTCCTTTCTGTTTCTCCTGTCCCATTCACTCATCTGCTCAAAGCAGAGAGGAGCAGAGGGGGGCGGGGGTGTGTGGAGTACATGCTGCATGGTCTGTTCTGCTCTGTGTCCCCCACCCCGCCCCCCAAAATACAGCTTCTTTCACGGCTATTTTTACACATGTGATCCCTCAGGTGTGAAGGGAAATTCCGGGAAATAGCCGTTATTGATTTACTGTACAGGCAATGTTCCTGTACGCATGTGTGAAAACGGCTCGAGTGGGATGTGGCAGGGAAATGTGCAACTAGGGGGCGCCAACGAACATCCTTCATTACCTTCTACTGCCTCTTTGATCCCCTGCTCCTTTGTATCTTGTTTGGCAGCTACTCCAGCAGCAGACTTCTCAGCTGTGAGAAAATACAATCTTAACCACAACAACTTACAGTAGGGGGTGCTATAGCCCGAGAAGCAGACAGCAGCGAACCAGATCCATATGAAAACAAACACAACTGCCACAGTCTCCTACCTACCTTCATCTCCCACTCTGGGTTCCTCTTTCTGGGACTTTTCTTTGGGAGTCTCTGTGGTGGTTGGTGTCCTCATAGCTATTTTTCAATATTGTATATTGGCTAAAGTCAGTTATACAGGAAATGTGTTCAGTTCCATACAAGCATCAAAACTAACCAACACCTGGGAGACCAGAAACTTGTAATCAAAAATCAAGCCACAGGCAACAGCAAGTAAAGCTTCTCTGCACAGATCACGATCAATATTCCAAAAGACAGCAGCGATCCACTGCAGTACTGCCACAGTGCCACAAACATGGTGCATCAAAACATCTGACGTTCAACACACAACTGGTATAAAACATATCACTAAAACAACTGGACAACATATTTACAATAGAATAGACAGAATAGCAAAACAGAACTAATAAGAGAACAAAAACGCCTTGCTTCATGTTTCAAAACGATGTATAAAAATTAATCAAATGTGACAACAACAAAAAAAGCACTTTCATCTAAAGACTAAGACTAAATCTAAAATATCTGCCAAAATTAACACTGTAGGTGGCATGCCCGTTGCGTGGTGTGACGTTCTACTGGCCAATCAGGAATGGCGTAGGGAGATAAAGATTTTGTAGGGGCGCAGGGAGGCTGCTTCTCATAGCGAGACACCTCGCGCATATTACTCATAGAACCGGGGGTTATGATCATCATAACCTTCAGTTTTAACCTAACTTCAATACAAAACTGCATCAACAATATAGCAAACCAAACGCAGTGCACCACAAAAGTCTAAGAACCACAAACAATGTTCAAGACAATGCAGTAACATTTACACAGAGTATTTTCATAGTCTTATCCATTAGCTGAGACTGACAGGGACAAAAGCGCCTCTTCATCTGAAGATGATGCAAATCTCCATGCAATATGCAATAATAAAGACACATCTTAAAACCAACAGAAAACATGAACAATACCAAGACCAAATAGAGTAGTAGCACATGGACGCATGGCAATGAAGCAATGTGGCATTCAGCTCTGATACAGCACCACATGAAGGAGAACACTTGTGAGGATTTGGGTTCATACCTTCCAGCACTTTCCTGGACTCCTCAGGCTCTTGTTTGGCAGCAGCTGGAGAAGTTGGCAGCTTCACTGCTGTGACAAAACATTTGAGGCCTGATTAAACCTCAAGAGAAACAAACTGACGACGCTGACACCAGCCACACAGCTCATTCTGCTTTATTTAGCCAGTGAAGATTTGCTGAGTACACAACATTTTTTGGCAACACTGCTTCATATTTATACTCTCTCATTATCGAAGATTAATTGAATCATGTATAGATGTAGATTACTTTCCTTCCTAAACTTCATTTCCCGTTTTGCTCTTCTGGCATCATTACTCTGGCATTAATATGGTATGTTGGCATCAGTAAGTTACTGCAGCTAGGGGCATCAAGACATAAAAACACGTTTACTGCTGTGGCAGTACCGTGGCAAAATGTCCCAACGAAATGAGTAACAACTGTAGGGTCCATGATGGAAGGAAGGCCTGCGTGGGTTACCCCCCTCCTCTTGTGAAGAGTGCCAATAGGATCTTTATTGAGCCTAGAGAGTCAGGACCTCGGTTTAGCGTTTCGTTCAAAGGACAGTGCTCACTCAGAGGACAGAGTCCCTGTCTCTGCCCTGGAACATTGAGGATGAGGATATTATTCATGAGACCTGAGGGAAGAGCACCTCCTACTGGTCCTCCAACACCACTTCCAGCACTATGATCTCCCATCCAAGGACTAACCACAGTCAGTCCTGCTTAGCTTCCCCAGCAAGACAGTGATTTAACACAGGAGCCACAGTGGCGACTTAACAAGGCCCAACAAACAATGGGAGATAGTGAACTGCATTACAAGGGAAAGGACATTTAAAATAATTGAAGTAGCAGCACAAACAAAGTTACAGCCAAACATGTGGCACATTACTAGTAGATGTACCGTACAGTAAGGACCATCGGTGCAGCTGTGTAACTGCCTTTGGCAACAGACACTGAGTGGGATGTGGCAGGAAAATGTGCAACTAGGGGGCGCCAACGAACATCCTTCATTACCTTCTACTGCCTCTTTGATCCCCTGCTCCTTTGTATCTTGTTTGGCAGCTACTCCAGCAGCAGACTTCTCAGCTGTGAGAAAATACAATCTTAACCACAACAACTTCCAGTAGGGGGTGCTATAGCCCGAGAAGCAGACAGCAGCGAACCAGATCCATATGAAAACAAACACAACTGCCACAGTCTCCTACCTACCTTCATCTCCCACTCTGGGTTCCTCTTTCTGGGACTTTTCTTTGGGAGTCTCTGTGGTGGTTGGTGTCCTCATAGCTATTTTTCAATATTGTATATTGGCTAAAGTCAGTTACACAGGAAATGTGTTCAGTTCCATACAAGCATCAAAACTAACCAACACCTGGGAGACCAGAAACTTGCAATAAAAAATCAAGCCACAGGCAACAGCAAGTAAAGCTTCTCTGGACAGATCATGATCAATACTCCAAAAGACAGCAGCGATCCACTGCAGTACTGCCACAGTGCCACAAACACGGTGCATCAAAACATCTGACGTTCAACACACAACTGCTTTAAAACATAGCACTAAAACAACTGGACAACAAATGTACAATAGAAGCAGCAAAACAGAACTAATGAGAACAAAAACACCTTGCTTCATGTTTGAAAATGATGTATAAAAATCACTAAAATGTGACTAAAACAAAAAATAAGCATTTTCATCTAAAGACTAGACTAAATCTAAAATATCTGCCAAAATTAACACTGTAGGTGGCATGCCCGTTGCGTGGTGTGACGTTCTACTGGCCAATCAGGAATGGCGTAGGGAGATAAAGATTTTGTAGGGGCGCAGGGAGGCTGCTTCTCATAGCGAGACATATCGCGCATATTACTCATAGAACCGGGGGTTATGATCATCATAACCTTCAGTTTTAACCTAACTTCAATACAAAACTGCATCAACAATATAGCAAACCAAAAGCAGTGCACCACAAAAGTCTAAGAACCACAAACAATGTTCGACAATGCAGTAACATTTACACAGAGTATTTTCATAGTCTAATCCGTTAGCTGAGACTGACAGGGACAAAAGCGCCTCTTCATCTGAAGATGATGCAAATCTCCATGCAATATGCAATAATAAAGACACATCTTAAAACCAACAGAAAACATGAACAATACCAAGACCAAATAGAGTAGTAGCACATGGACACATGGCAATGAAGCAATGTGGCATTCAGATCTGATACAGCACCACATGAAGGAGAACACTTATGAGGATTTGGGTTCATACCTTCCAGCACCTTCCTGGACTCCTCAGGCTCTTGTTTGGCAGCAGCTGGAGAAGTTGGCAGCTTCACTGCTGTGACAAAACATTTGAGGCCTGATTAAACCTCAAGAGAAACAAACTGTCGATGACGGTGACACCAGCCACACAGCTCATTCTGCTTTATTTAGCCAGTGAATCTTTGCTATTCTACAGAGTACAATTCTCTTCTGTCATCATAAATCAGGCATCAATATGACCTTGTGGCATCATTAAGTTACTGGAGCCCAGGTTGAGATAGTTCACAGTGCAGAGTAACACTGCCTCCCTCCTCAGCCTCCTGGCTCTGGATTAGTACTACTGTTACGGATGCGAGTTGGCGCCGCCTTATTTTCCTACTTCCTTTCCTTTCTATTCTGATATGAAGCATTGATTTATCAAATTTAAGATGACAGCAGCTTTATGCTCTTTGGTAATATTCTATTTCTTATGTGTGCCGACTGTCATAAAGACTTCAATTCAGATGATTCCTGGCTGTGACATCCGCACCTTTGCGGGCTGGTCATTGATCATTGAAGAAAGCTGGTGAACAGCGAGCCTATAGCCAACAAGCAGAGGACAAGCCGACAGGCTAACAGAGCCCGGACACAGAAAGGCTGCTTTATCATGACACACAGCAAAGGCCAGAAGAATGAGCAATTGCTGGCTCTGACCCGGCACTGACTATGATCTCTAGCAATACCAAGAGAAAAAGAAAAGAGGAAATACAAGCTGGTGGTTGAATGCCTCTGCCAACAAGCCTGATTGGTGGCCCTGCCAACTCCGTGGAGGAGGTAATGAAATTCCCTCCAGGCGTTAACTCATTGAGTGCCAATGACGTCGATCGACGTCAAAGTAAATAGTGACGTAGAGTGCCAATGACGTCGATCGACGTCAAATGCGTTTTTTGACGGTGGGACGTGGATCAAAGCCTCCTGCATCTCCTGTACAAATATTGTAGCTATTGAAGGTGTATAACCTATTTTACGGACTCATTAGGTGGCGACAGTGCTCTCCAGATTAGAGAAAGGTCAGGAAAACAGCAGGAAAAAGCCCCGTGATGAAAGAGAAACCGCTCATGCTGCAGCCAGAGCCATATAGATTGCTCTGGCTGCAGCTGACGTTGGCTGTGAACAGCAGTCAATCCGCTCCCACAACTGAGCCCCTCTGCCTCTGTCTGTCTGTCTGCATAGTTTCTCCACACGATTAGCCGCCAGAAAAGCAGCACCCGACACTGAAAAGCCAAACCATTCTCAGCAGTCCGGTTTGGCTTTTCCGTGTCGCGCTGGGAGCCGGCGCACAAAAATGGAGCACTCCGAAAATAGACGCTGGGTGCGTGAGGCTGTGTGTTAGTGTGGGGAGGAGTTTGCAGCTGAGGGGGGGGAGAGGGGGGTGGGGCACGCAGGGCACCACACAACTACACCACGTCACTACATCAGAAAATATTAGCTAGAGTCAGTGAATGTGCTTGAAATGCTTCATTTCACAAAAGGCTGAATAACTTAGCTTCTAATTTGAAACGCCTGAAAACACTGAAAACAACCTATATTCTCCGGCTCATAACTAAAGAACGGAAAATGGTATCAATAAACTTTTTTTTGCTGATGATACAATAGAGTCTCCTTGTTCTTTGTGCATGTTCGGTGTTTACATAGTAATATCACACAATATTCTGTGGGCCTCGAGAAATCACTGAAAACGCTCTGAAACTCTGGCACTGGGAGCGTCCGTTCTCCAAAAGTGGCTGGCACTCAATGAGTTAATGATATATCTCGTTCATGAGAATGGGACGGACGTGAGTTCACAGGGACCTTGACCTTTGACCACCAACATCTAATCAATTCATCCTTGAGTCCAAGTGGATGTTTGTGCCAAATTTGAGGAAATGTCCTCAAGGCGTTCCTGAGATATCCCGTTAACGAGCATGGAACGGACGGACAACCCAAGAACATAATGCCTCCGGCCATGGCTGTTGCTGGTGGAGGTATAAAAATGTGTCAAGAGTTATGTAAACATAAAATCAAATATTATTTTGTGTTTTTCAACTTTGAGCAACAACTTCCATGCACAACAACTCCCATGGAAAACAGATGCTATGCTATGCTATGCTATGCTATGGTCGTGACTGATAAAAGAGAGAGATAGCATGTTGCTGAACAGATCAATTCCACTCAAAAAAGACCAACAATAATGAAAATCAACGAAGAGCAAATGCCAATGAGCTATTTCCAACTCCTAAGCCAACCAAGAACAAACGAGCCACGCTGTTCAGAAAATCCACAAAACACAAGGCCACTAGAGCGATGTCACAACTGATCAATCTGGACGTTTAGCAACACAGCAGGGGGTTTGGAAATACCGCGGCATACAAAAAGCGACAAATGCAAACAGGACCCGTGTTCATGGTCAGCACAATGGTCACAGACAATGCACTAACACGTATTTTCATAGTCATTACCATGTAAAAAATTAATTTGGCTGAAACTGACAGACAAATCTCCATGCAATATGCAATAATAAAGACACATCTTAAAACCAACGGAAAACATGAACAATACCAAGACCAAATAGAGTACCGTAGTAGCACATGGACACATGGCAATGTGAGGATTTGGGTTCATACCTTCCAGCACTTTCCTGGACTCCTCAGGCTCTTGTTTGGCAGCAGCTGGAGAAGTTGGCAGCTTCACTGCTGTGACAAAACATTTGAGGCCTGATTAAACCTCAAGAGAAACAAACTGTCGACGACGGTGACACCAGCCACACAGCTCATTCTGCTTTATTTAGCCAGTGAAGATTTGCTGAGTACACATTATTTTGGCAACACTGCTTCATATTTATACTCTCTCATTATTAAAGATTAATTGAATCATGTATAGATGTAGATTACTTTCCTTCCTAATCTTCATTTCCCTTTTTGCTCTTCTGGCATAATTATAATTATTAATAATTATTATAATTTGAGATTGTTGTCTGTTTGCTCCATCGTCTAGTGTTGTTGTGATCGCTGTGCTGCAAACTGCACAAAGACAAATTCCCCGTTTGTAATGTGATTATTACTCACTATGGCTATTAAAACTATCTTGTATCTGTATCTGGCATTAATATGGCATTCTGGCATCATTACGTTTTTGTTTTTGCTTTGTTTTTATACAGGGGGAGTCTCACTGAGAGCAATGCTGAATGCTCTCTTTTTCCGGAGTGCCCTGTTCACATTCACGCACACATTCATACCTGGAAGCTGACCAGTACAACCACAGTCTGATCTGTTGGCCACTGAGTAGCTCCACTGGACCGGTTGGGGTTAAGGGCCTTGCTCAAGGGCACCTCAGTGGTGGTAATGAGGGAGGGGCAAACACTGCAGTATAAAGTTACTGGAGCTGGAAGCTTCACAAATACATACTAATTTCATATAACATCCGACTAGCATTTATTAACCCAATGGCAGACCAGTACCATAGATGGAAACTTAGACAGAGAATTACCAGCCAAGCTGTCTTGTAGGGGTGCTCCAAAAAATCGATTCTGAAAGGATCGCGATTCTTAATGCCACGATTCCTGGATCGATTCCAAACTCCCAAGAATCGATTCTTAAAATCGTTAAAAAAAAAAAAAAAAAAAAATGTTACAGTGCACCTGAACGCAACATGCAAGATACCGGCTGAATAAGTGTCCAAATGTTCATGTCATTTGTGTACTGTACTGCCACGGTGCCACCACCTCTTGCACTTAAGAACTCTGGTTAATGTATTCCCCCCAAAATCTATAAATCCTTCTCAAAGTCTACAGATCCCCCCCAGCCTATAAATCCATCTTATCTGAAGAACATAAGGGGGGAATTCCCCCCTAGTTTGCAAAATGAATTTAGGCCCTGACTGTAATACAGAAGTTGAATTTGAAGTTCAGCATGAATACATTTGTCATTTTATGTCTTATATTTACCTTTGTGTGTTATTGCAATATAAAACTACATAATTGAGAATCGATTCTAGATTCTGGAATTGAGAATCGTTGGAATCGAGAATCGTTGGAATCGAGAATCGATTCTGGAATCGGATCGTGACCCGAGGAATCGGAATCGGATCGGATCGTGGCTTAGCCGGATCGGAGCACCCCTACTGTCTTGTCCCTCAAGGGGCCTCGTGTCAGAGTGACATGACTTTTGAATTCAGCTACATGAGAGCAACAGATGACAAATAAGTTGTTCTTTGCTCTCATTCTTTCAATCATGCCATTGCCACCAAAAGCCTCAGCATTACAAAGGGAAATAGCAAAATACATTTAAAATAATTGAAGTAGCAGCACAAACAAGCTACAGCCAAACATGTGGCACATTACTAGATGTACCATACAGTAAGACCATCAGACGCTGAGTGGGATGTGGCAGGGAAATGTGCAACTAGGGGACGAACATCCTTCATTACCTTCTACTGCCTCTTTGGTCACCTGCTTCTTTGTATCTTGTTTGGCAGCTACTCCAGCAGCAGACTTCTCAGCTGTGAGAAAATACAATCTTAACCACAACAACTTCCAGTAGGGGGTGCTATAGCCCGAGAAGCAGACAGCAGCGAACCAGATCCATATGAAAACAAACACAACTGCCACAGTCTCCTACCTACCTTCATCTCCCACTCTGGGTTCCTCTTTCTGGGACTTTTCTTTGTGAGTCTCTGTGGTGGTTGGTGTCCTCATAGCTATTTTTCAATATTGTATATTGGCTAAAGTCAGTTACACAGGAAATGTGTTCAGTTCCATACAAGCATCAAAACTAACCAACACCTGGGAGACCAGAAACTTGCAATAAAAAATCAAGCCACAGGCAACAGCAAGTAAAGCTTCTCTGGACAGATCATGATCAATACTCCAAAAGACAGCAGCGATCCACTGCAGTACTGCCACAGTGCCACAAACACGGTGCATCAAAACATCTGACGTTCAACACACAACTGGTATAAAACAGCACGAAAACAACTGGACAACAACATATTTGCAATAGAATAGACAGAATAGCAAAAGATAACTAATAAGAGAACAAAAAAGCCTTGCTTCATGTTTAAACCATTCATCAGGCAACATGACCAACAGATAATAAAGCCAAACAAAACTGTATCCTGCCTCTATACCTTCCAACACTTATTTGTGTATTCTCTATTTCTGTCAACCTCATGTTACAACCAGATACTCCCTCATGGCTTTCTGATTGGTTTTCAGACTGAAGGGGTTGGAGCTTACAGGGTTTGAGGAAGCCTAGAAGGAGGACTTCCGGTTAAACTCTTGAGGGCTGCTTGAGGAGAGAGTGCATGGCTGGGAGCCATTTTGTGACAGGCTGTGTGGGAGACAGTTGCCCTTTCTCAATATGGGTGCTTGTTTGTTCTTGTGTTCCTTTTGAAACGTCATGATGAGTCACAGTGGCAGCTGTAAGCTCCCCAGACAGATTTTTTTTTTTTACACATGGGTTCCCACTTCCCAGATTGTGTTATGTGGGCTTGTGACCTAGCAAGTTCATTCTTCCAATAACGACTAGCAAGAACGTCCTCCCCAAAAACACAAGTCTGTACTTTGCATTCTTGGTATTGAGAAAGGGCCATCTCTAATGCTCTCGGTTTCTCTCTGTAAGATGGAGTCGGGCTAACTGCTGCGATGGACCATGGACGATGTGGATTCCCCTTTCTTTCTGTAATGGCGTTTGTTCCGGGGGTTTTTTATGTCCAACTGAACTACCAAATGGACACCGAGGAGTAAAGTGCCGGTGGATCCAAGAAGACGAGTTGGTCGAAGATAAGCGGTTGGAGTGATGCCAGAAGCTAACCTGACCGTAGCCAGATTTGTTCTTCGTTCGCATCGTAACTTGCTCGGCGACAGCATCACATAACGTTACTATCGTTACTATGAGGTAAAGTACCAAGTGATTAAAACGGTCTCTTGCCGGTTTCCAATGTCTTACCGCAGATTTGAAGATCTTATATTCGTCAGAGTAGTTTGTCCGGCAGAAACAACTATTTAAAAGCAGTCTTTCCACAGCCTGTGCCAAATTTAGGAGAGGAGAGGCGCCCCAGTGCCGACAGGAACCTTGGGAGTTTGAGTATTCCATGTTTTGCTTCCCAGGTACGCTGGAATTGTTCACTGCAATGTTGTTTGTTTGCCACGTGCAAGCGGTGCACCATGATAGTAATATCCAACACACTCTGCTGTCAATTCGGCACAGGCTGTCGAAAGACTGCTTTTAAACGGTTGTTTCACCATGGAATATCATGTAACACCGCCGGACAAACTACTCTACAAATCTGCGATAAGATATCGGAAACAGGTAAGAAACCATTTGAACTACTTGGTACATCATAGTAACGATACAATACGTTATGTGACGCTGTCGCTGAGCGATTTGCAATGCGAACAAGGAACAAATGGGGCTAACTTGACCTAGTACCAAGCTTGCACCTCGCTCAGTCCGAAATTCTCTTTACATTTCTAAATATGTTTATGGAGGATAGGGCCGCTAGACAGCAAGATAATGTTCCTGAGAAGTGATTGTGCCCTGGGCTTGTATCTGTATACATACAGCCTGGATAAGAGACAGTAGCAGACAAGAGGCATGCGAACAGCGGTCTGGTGTCTATCCCTACCTTCACCTCCCACTTTCAGCTCTGCTTTGTGGGGCTCCTGTTTTTGGGCCTGCTGTTTTGGAGGAGTCTCTTCAGTAGTTGGAAGCCTCACAGCTATGGAATTAAACATAACATCGATCGGACCCACAATTTTAAATAGCCTTAGATTATAGAATCCGCAACATGCAATGCACAAGTCTTAAAGCCACCAAATCTTGAGGAGCCAATCACATTGCATGTGCATACAGTAAGTGGCATTATACACCCCAGTAATGCAGTAAGTAAAGCATAAGGATTGGAACAAAAGCTTATGGTCATTCAAATAAGTCGACGCTACAAAACAAACCCAGATCAACAAAGCTGAGATCACAGATGATGATGCGGGGGGATCCACGGCAGTGGTACAAAGTACCAAAAAATGACAGCAGAGAGCAAGAGATTTAACAGCTGGCTAAAAGAGCTACCAGCAGAGTAAATAGGCTAGCTAGACCAAAACAGTATAGGGGAAGGGAAAAAGAAATTCTAGTCTTAAAACAATTCTTCAAGCAAAAATACACAATGCAAGTCAATTAATCAACCCCAAAAAGTCCTGACATCTGTCATCAGCGAAGAGATGGAATTAAGACGTGTTTTGACGACACTGGATATCTTAGTATGGTTTCTCCCAAACAGGTTGCTTAGAGAATGTTGATCACCTCTCTAGCAGTGAGAAGAAGAGCACGTCTACTCTCCACTTTTGACTTAATTTCACAAAGTGATGCGCACACATCCATCACATATACTGTCATGCACAAAGGCTCAATCAAGAGGCAAAGCCAGGAATCTTCTACCATTTACCTTCTACGGCCTCTTTGATCTCTTGCCTCTCAGGCTTGTCTTTGGCAACTACTGATGGAGCTTCAGACGTCATTGCTGCAATACAATATGATATTATGGACAAATGTGTTGGGAGTTCCAGCACTTGGCAAGAACCATGTTAACATCCAAAATAGTCTTGCATATTGGTTGCAAAGTTTTACATAAAAACAGCCATATTAACTCATTGAGTGCCAAGGACGGACATGTTCGTCATTTCAAATAGTAACGTAGAGTGCCAAGGACGGACATGTTCGTCAATTGCGTTTTTTGACGGTGGGGCGTCGATCAAAGCCTTCTGCCTCTGATGTACAAATATTATAGCTATTGGATGTGTCTAACCTATTTTACAGAACCCTTAGGTGGCGACAGTGCTCTCCACATAACAGAAAGGCAAGGAAAAAACAAAGAAGAAGTCGTTATGGAAACGGAAATCGCATCGCATCCGTATGCATCGATATGCTGAAGCACGTTACTGCAGCTGTGCCTGCAGCAGCCAATCTGCTCCCACAATTGAGCCGGACAGCACATCCGCACATCCACACCGTGGAGTTGTTATTATTCTCAACTGGAAGCATCGTTGCCGGTGACAAACACACGCGGAACGCTGTAAAAAAGCAGGATGTCGATGTCCCTTCACTGTGCGCACAGCAAACTCAGCAGAGAGCCACCACAGACAGGAGGAGGAGTGTGCAGTTGAGGCGAGGCGGGGCGGGGCGGGGCGGGGGGGGGGGGGGGGGGGGGGGGGGCACGCAGAGCAGCGCGCAACACCCAGACAGACCCAGGCAGCAGGACAGGATTGACAAACGCAAGCCAGAATATCCGATGCCCACCAGCAGCAAATCAAGACCAGCAAGAAGCTGCAACCAGCAGCGCACGCAGGGGCCAGCGCTGCTGGTTGTAGCTAAAAAATATTATTCTGCCAAACAGAATTCCCTGGCCTTCACTGTTTTATTGAAGGAAATTATTTTTGAGGTGTGACTACATTAGAAAAGATTAGCTTCAGAGTCAGTGATGTGCTTGAAATGTTTAATTTCACAAAAGGCCAATTATCTCAGCTTCTAGAAAAAAATTGCTATTTTTGGATGAATCAAGCTATCTTCTCCGGCTCATAACTAAAGAACGGAAAATGGGATCAGTAAACTTTTTTTTGCAGATGATAGAATAGAGTCTCATCGTTCTTTGTGCGTGTTCAGTGTTTACATAGTAATATCACACAATATTCTGTGGGCCTCGAGAAATCACTGAAAACGCTCTGAAACTCTGGCACTGGGAGCATCCGTTCTCCAAAAGTGGCTGGCACTCAATGAGTTAAACAAGCGCAAATACATTGAAGCCCACGGCGCAATTATGTGGCCATTCAGCCTTATGGCACTTTAGGCAATGTTTTGGAGGTACCGCTAATTGGTTTCAACAAGGAAAATTGTCCTAACCCTAAACCCTCCCCCTAACCCTAATCCACCAACATCCCCCCAGCCACTCCCCCTACCCACCCCTCGAACCCTGACTCTCTACAACCTTCCTTTCCCCAGCTGCGTCCCTTTTCCCTCCCCCTACCCACCCCTCAAAGCCCGACTCTCTATGGCTGCGTTCCAATCAGCAAGTTTAGTTCCCAGCGAAGTGGACTACACACGCACAGGGTATTCAGTCATGTTAACTAATATGGCTGAATACCCTGTGCAGTCCACTTCACTGGGAACTACTTGCCGATCGGAACTTAGCCTATGACCTTCCTATCCCTAGCGACTATTCCCTAGCTCCTCCCCCTTCCTGACCACGACCCTCTCCCATCACCCACATCCCCCTAGGCACCCCCCCTACCCACCCCCCGAACCCCAACTCTCTATGACCTACCTATCCCTAGCTACTGCCCCTATTCCATAGCCCCACCCCCTTCACTAAACGTCTGAGTGACTGAGTAAGTGTCCTGACTTTTGCATCTTCTGCCAGCCCCAGCCAGGCCTGCTGCCAGCTATGACTATAATGTATGTATGTGTGTGAATGGCACAAATACAATGATCTCTGCAGTCTTCTTCAAACATTAAGCAGGTATATGCTAAAAGCGCCATGCTACACTGAAATAAGCAACGCTCATATAATCTCCAAGAGACAACAGATACCATTCTCAGAAAAAAGCACCAATAACAAACAAATAAAGCAATCCCACATTGGGGGGGGACTTGTGACAGGCAATCCCATTATCAGACAGACTTGCCAAAGCAGAGGCACAGAAAACAGCAACAGAACATTTGGTATCAAAAGCTATAGCATTGCACAGCATGTGCCAGAACAGATACAGGTCCAATTTTAGAGCAGACTGGACATGGGGACAGACGAAAAAGCCACTATCAATAAACTGGACAGTGCAGGTAAAGCTGCAAGCCAAACTGCCGCTAAATGCCATCTTCTCTCCATACCTTCCTTTGTTTCTTTGGCCTCCTGCCTCTTAGCTTCCTGTATGGCAGCTGATGCAGGAGCTGGAGGCTTCACATCTTCCTGTATGGCAGCTGATGCAGGAGCTGGAGGCTTCACAGCTTCCTGTATGGCAGCTGATGCAGGAGCTGGAGGCTTCACATCTTCCTGTATGGCAGCTGATGCAGGAGCTGGAGGCTTCACAGCTTCCTGTATGGCAGCTGATGCAGGAGCTGGAGGCTTCACAGCTTCCTGTATGGCAGCTGATGCAGGAGCTGGAGGCTTCACATCTTCCTGTATGGCAGCTGATGCAGGAGCTGGAGGCTTCACAGCTTCCTGTATGGCAGCTGATGCAGGAGCTGGAGGCTTCACATCTTCCTGTATGGCAGCTGATGCAGGAGCTGGAGGCTTCACAGCTTCCTGTATGGCAGCTGATGCAGGAGCTGGAGGCTTCACATCTTCCTGTATGGCAGCTGATGCAGGAGCTGGAGGCTTCACAGCTTCCTGTATGGCAGCTGATGCAGGAGCTGGAGGCTTCACAGCTTCCTGTATGGCAGCTGATGCAGGAGCTGGAGGCGTCACAGCTTCCTGTGTGGTAGCTGATACAGGAGCTGGAGGCTTCACAGCTTCCTGTGTGGCAGCTGATGCAGGAGCTGGAGGCTTCACAGCTTCCTGTGTGGTAGCTGATGCAGGAGCTGGAGGCTTCACAGCTTCCTGTATGGCAGCTGATGCAGGAGCTGGAGGCTTCACAGCTTCCTGTGTGGCAGCTGATGCAGGAGCTGGAGGCTTCACAGCTTCCTGTATGGCAGCTGATGCAGGAGCTGGAGGCTTCACAGCTTCCTGTGTGGTAGCTGAAGCAGCTGATGTAGGAGCTGCCTGTGTGGTAGCTGAAGCAGCTGATGCAGGAGCTGCCTGTGTGGCAGCTGATGCAGGAGCTGATGGCTTCACAGCTGTGATGAAACAAGTTGAATTCAGAATCTCATCATATACTCGACCAATGACCGCATTGCCATAAAAACGAAACAGCAGCATATAGCAGAACAGCTCACAAAGTTCAATTTAAAAAATTCAGCAATCCACAAGCGCCATAAAACACAGCTCATAACTAAGATATGAAAAGAATATCTACAGGCTTTTGCAACATTGATCTAACCAAGTTGGTTTTCTATGCAATAAATGACAACGCACAACAGAAAAACTGGACACTCAATCTCCTAATCTCTATGATGGTGGATAAAACAGATCAAACTAATTTACGGACTCGTGTAGAGACATCCTCAATGGTAAACAAATCAAATTAAAATAAATAAACATACAGACAGACAGTGTCTGGTAAAATGCCAAACCATGTTAGCATATAATATAAATCAGATGCTCCTCCCACAATAGGGTTTCCACTTTGGAGTCATTACAGGAGCTACAGGCTTATAGCTACAACGATGTGTACAATTTTGAGCCGTGATCAAAGATCAGGAAACTAAGGACGAGAAAAAAAGTGAAAACTACTGAAAGTTCAACCATTCAGCTGCTTGCATACTGAGCAGCACAGATGTCAGACAGACAGATCCAACCATCACACGCACAGACAACAATCTGGTGCCTGTATACACCCACAAAGACTGAAACAAACACTGATATTATATGCAGTTGCAAAACAGCTGCAAGACATTAAAAGACAATGAGATAAAATAAATGACAGGAAAAGTGAAAATGGTTCAGTCAAGACAAAACCATTAATACAACAGTTCGAGATGAAAGTCTAATACAAAATGTACCTCCTTTCAATTCACCATCAATCTTTACAGGAAAAACTGTGATTAAGTTTGAAAAAGTGACTTCTAGGCAAAAATATCTTGAAATTGCTGAAATTATTGAAACATAGTTTAATATACAGTAGTTAAAATGACAAACCGTCCTCCTACCCTTGACGTTGAGGCTGGCTGTGGTCTTCTGGTCTCCACACACACAGCTGTAGTCTCCACTGTCTTCTGGCTCCACTTTGCTGATCAGGAGTTCATTCACAGAGGCTTTCTGCTTCATCTGGTACTTTTCTCCAGACTTCAGCACCTGTGTGTCCTTCTTCCACTCCACAGGGACTCCAGCTTTAGAGAGCTCACAGTGCAGAGTAACACTGCCTCCCTCCTCAGCCTCCTGGCTCTCCAGCTTCTGTTTGAAGCTCACTGGTTGGGCTGAGGAATCATTAGTTTGTTAGTAACCAATCACAAACCGTCAACAGAAAATAGCCACATACAACAAAAAGGAAATGAAAGAATACATAAAAACAGGATGAAGTACAATTATACTAGTTCAGTCAACAATTAACTACATTATAATACACTGAATAATGAAAAAAATAGAGGGTACTCGGTAGAGTGCATACCGCCGCCAAACTTTCTACAAAGTTTTGCTGTATTATGTGAATCTATTTGGCAGTTAGCCGCCTTTTTGTGATTGGCCACGCCCATTGCCACACCCCTTTTTGGCCAGTTGGCGTGGAAAGTCAATGAGTTCTAAGATGGCCCATGACCTACTTTTCTACAAAGTTTTGTTCAAGTCCGTTCATAACTTTGTGAGATATCCTGAGGACAGACAGACCTACAGACAGACAGACAGACAGACAGACAAGGCGAAAACATTACCTCCCGGCTAGTGTCCTCTAGAGAGAGAGTGGCGTCAGCGGAGGACCAAAATGCGTGACTCATTAGCCAATGAACAGCCAGGAAAGGGTCTCGCGCTACTTTTGCATGCTAAAATAAAGCTGATAATGTACAATTGGATTCAAAACAAAAAAAAAACTTTCTAAGTACAACACAAACTGTCCATTTTGCTGCAACTCGACAGTGCTGCTTAATCCAGGACCTTACTTCCTGGAACTCTTGAGAGTAAAAAACTGGTCCATTGGAGTGAATGGAGATGTCGGGACTCTTCTATCTACACGGCTCTGCTCCCGGCCAACTCCGTGTGCGGAGGTAACAAAACACAGAAACAACTCAAATACTGACATAAACGAAGTAGACAGAACAGACATCACAGAGGTGACTGCAGCACAGACATGATGAGCAAAATAAATGTGTCGAAAACAACAAATATGCGCATTTGAAAACCTGTTAGATACATTTTTCAACACTAGATCCATGGACTGACTCGTTTAAAAACCGTCCTCCTACCCTTGACATTGAGGCTGGCTGTGGTCTTCTGGTCTCCACACACACAGCTGTAGTCTCCACTGTCTTCTGGCTCCACTTTGCTGATCAGGAGTTCATTCACAGAGGCTTTCTGCTTCATCTGGTACTTTTCTCCAGACTTCAGCACCTGTGTGTCCTTCTTCCACTCCACAGGGACTCCAGCTTTAGAGAGCTCACAGTGCAGAGTAACACTGCCTCCCTCCTCAGCCTCCTGGCTCTCCAGCTTCTGTTTGAACGTCACTGGTTGGGCTGAGGAATCATTAGTTTGTTAGTAACCAATCACAAACCACCAAGAAAACATAGCCACATACAACAAAAAGGAAATAAAAGAATACATAAAAACAGGATGAAGTACAATTATACTAGTTCAGTCAACAATTAAGTACATTATAATACACTGAATAACAAACAAAATAGAGGGTAATAATCGGTAGAGTGCATACCGCCGCCAAACTTTCTACAAAGTTTTGCAGTATTATGTGAATCTGTTTGGCATTTCGGCACCTTTTTGTGATTGGCCACGCCCATTGTCACACCCCTTTTTGGCCAGTTGGCGTGGAAAGTCAATGAGTTCTAAGATGGCCCATGACCTACTTTTCTACAAAGTTTTGTTCAAGTCCATTCATAACTTTTTGAGATATCCTGAGGACAGACACAGACAGACCTACAGACAGACAGAGACCGACAGACCGACAGACAGACCGAGACAGACAGACCTACAGACAGACAAGACAGAGACAGACAGACAGACCGACAGACAGACAGAGACAGACCGACAACAGACAGACAGACAGACAGACAGACAGACGTACGAGGCGAAAACGTTACCTCCCGGCCAACTCCGTGTGCGGAGGTAACAAAACACAGAAACAAACCAAATACTGACACAAAAACTAGGTAGACAAAACAGACAAACCTGTTAGATACATTTTTCAACACTAAATCCATGGATTGACTCATTTAAAAACCATCCTCCTACCATTGATCTTGAGGCTGGCTGTGGTCTTCTGGTCTCCACACACACAGCTGTAGTCTCCACTGTCTTCTGGCTCCACTTTGCTGATCAGGAGTTCATTCACAGAGGCTTTCTGCTTCATCTGGTACTTTTCTCCAGACTTCAGCACCTGTGTGTCCTTCTTCCACTCCACAGGGACTCCAGCTTTAGAGAGCTCACAGTGCAGAGTAACACTGCCTCCCTCCTCAGCCTCCTGGCTCTCCAGCTTCTCTTTGAAGCTCACTGGCAATGCTGTACAACCAACGTTTGAGCACTTCTTAATGATGTGGTTTGGTTTCACAAAACACAAATCTAACAAAAACCTAACACTTTTATAGGCAAGAAAATACGAGATAACTTTTGTTTTATGTTCAAATTGGCTGTCTCAATTAATGAATAAATCCATACCATCAACGTTGATAGTTGCAGCGGTCTTCTGGTCCCCACACTCACAGGAATACTCTCCACTATCTTCAACCTTCAAATCCTTTATTTGAAGCTCAAAAGAGGTCTCTCTTTGTTTCATCTCATACTTCTCTCCCGCTTTAAGAATTTCAGAGCCCTTCTTCCACTGAACTTCAGCCCCAGGCTTGGATAACTCGCAGCAAAGTGTTACTGTCTCCCCTTCCTTTTTAGCCTGGTTCTTTAGCTTCTCTTGAAAACTGGCAGGCAGGGCTATAAGAAAATGGACAATGACTTCATTATATTAAGCACATCACTGAATATCTTGGGTTGTGATGGAGAAGGCAAAGTGATGAGAAGGATGATGGATGAATTGACGTACTCCAGTCTTCCAACGCTAGCTTTTGGAACCTGAACATGATTCCAACAATTGGGTTGATGAAAAAACATGATTGTTTTGATGACGCTTTTGCTACAACAGTGCATTGAATTTCAATGCAAACAGAAACATGACAGTACAACACTGTAGAAAAGATGACCAACTTTGAAAACATTTGGTCAAGCAGTGAGCAGTGCTTTCACAACAACAACAAAATGCATTGAGGAATGAATCCCGCGGAAACACTGGCACAGGTGCTGATGGAGCTGGACAGGTGCATCATTTGTGTGGATGTACAAAGCATTCTCTATCCACTTGAAAAAACATGCAAATCCCAAGACAAATATGATAGAAATGGCATTGAAGAAAACAGCAAAGCCGACCAGCCAGGAATGCACTCACAATGCAAAAGATAATACACGTAATTTGTGCCAGAAAATATAAATAACAACAACAAGCAAAAAACTTCAACAAGACAAGAATAGATGATGAGTGGGGGGGCCATGTAAATTACCTTTGACCACAAGGGAGGCGTATACTTTCTGGTCCCCGGCAACCACAGAGATGGTGCCCGAGTCCTGTGGACTCAGCTCTTTAATGGTAAGAGAGCGGTAACCCCCTTCTAACACCACAATATCATTGAGGGGGCCGGGCTGCAGAGGAGTTTGATCTAAGCACCACTGTACAGGAGGCAGATCTCTAGGGCTGACTACACAGCACACAAACGTAGCAGCTTCCCCCTCAAAGCAATTAACATCCTGAGGTTTTTCCACTATAAGCACTGCCTGATCTGGGTGGAATGAATAATAGACCAAACAGACTTTGGCGTAAAGCACAAACAAAATCACACCGCAGGCTAAAGCAAAGTACCATCCACCACTAAAAGTGTGGTGTAATGCCATGACCAAACTCAAACAGTAGCAAACCAAAAACACAAAATCTAATAAGACATGATGCAGAGAGAGTACTGTAACTATACGGTTTCTACTGAAAAATAAATAAATAAATAAGTAAATAAATAAATAACAGATGTATTTTATAGATACCAGTTAGTTATATAAAATTGTTGAAAAAGCAAATGATACGCTGCCTTTAAATAAACGTTACAAAAGACTGCATAATACAGGTATACACGATTCAACCGCTAACATTTCATTATGGCAGATACTGAGAGGCAAATACTCAGAGGCCATACTCATAATGGGTGAATGTTGCCTAATTTGCTTGCAGCAAACAAGATGAAAAAGTCAGAAGTGTTAAATGCAAAGGGGTAAAATGTATGAATTGCCTATCAGGGGAAAAACACATTAAACACATATACAAATACAGGAAAAGGTTCAATGGGCCACTTCAGTAAAGACTGAACCCAAAGAGAGGACTGGAGCACACGAATACATTATTTAATAATGTACCCATTATTAAATCATTTCTAGTGATTTCGTGTGCTCCAGTCCTCTCTTTGGGTTCAGTCTTTACTGAAGTGGCCCATTGAAACTTTTCCAGTGTTTTGTCCTCTTCTGAGAGCACCGACCTCCCTATGTGGAGGGGTTGAAGCGCAAGAGACTCCCTCTACCCACATATACAAATACATTTCAAAATAGACCACAGTGATAGGCTTCTGTACTACATGTACTCTGTAGTTCAGGATAAGAGCTGTGTGTTTCAAGCTTAGTACTATATTACTATAATACTATATAGTATATATATATATATATATATAGATGCAGAATGTTGTACCCACCTACACCATATGCCAGCATTCATGATAGCCTATCACTGGGTGTGCTGAATTCCAATTAATGGCGGCAGCGCCAACATTGGAGCATGATTTCATAATGGTAAACACTCTGAAAACTGGTAACAAACTCAAGTTCTTACCTTTGACTGTCACCTTTGCTATGCTCTTGGCAGTACCCACGTCACAAGTGTAGATGTCACTGTCTTTGTCCTCCAGATGCTTGATGGTGAGCGTTAAGACCCCCTCCTTCTGGGACATCTCATATCGTCCTCCGGCCTGGAGATCTAAGCTACCTTTGAACCACGTCACCTTGGATGAGCTTTGTGCCGTCTCACATTGCAAAGTCACCGAGCCCCCCGCCTCTGCTTGGCTGTCCTTTAGCGCTTTGGTGAATTTATGGAGTGGCTCTGTGAAAACGAAAACAACTTTGTTGCATGTTTAGACACTGTATGAAATTATACGATTAAAGTCAAACTGTGGCTTGAGAATATGAGATTACCCATGAGCTGAATCTATTTTTAGTATTCACATATTGATTATATTATATGTTATATTATTTCTATATCAAAAATTCTCAACAGTAGTTGATTTATTGAGTTATTGTTATGCTTGTCTCTTAAACAGTCAAAGATCAACACTGTCCTCAGATAAAAGTAGATAACTAAGAAAAGTCTTCTAAGTCATACCCTTGAACTCCAGCATAGCCTTGGTGGTTGCTCCTCCAACAACCTCACAACTGTACTCTCCAGAGTCCTGAGCAGAGATGTTATGGATCGTCAGCTTCATGACCTTATGCTCTTGGCTGATTTCATACTTCTGGCTCTTCCTGATGGCCTTGCCTTCCTTGGCCCAATTTACTGTTGAGCTAGCCTGTGTTACCTCACAGGTAAACACTGCATCTTCCCCTGGACCAGCACTAACATTCCGTAGTCCCTTCAACACAGATGAAGCTTTGCCTGCAACAAGGCAAGACAACAAGTTTTATATTCATGTTTACTTTTGTCATTTCAACACTTTGATTCATTCAGTGTCTCAAGTCTGTCTAGGTATCTTAAAAACAACAGATAATTTACCTTCAACTGCTAATGTTGTTTTGGAGCTCAGGTCTTTAATGTTGAAAACCACCTCTCCAGCATCAGCAGGGGTGACATCGTTGATGGTCAGCATGTACTTGCGTCCTTTACTAGAGATGGTGAAGCGTCCGTTTGCCACGGTTTGGCCATTCAGCATCCAGGAGCACTCATCTGTGCTCTCCCGTGACAAGATACACTCAAAGCTACATGTCCCTCCCTCATTCGCCTCAGCTGACTTCAGATATTTGGTAATTCCAATGCCAATTTCTAAAGTCAGGGCAGAGAGCATAAGGTGTGTTGTATCAATGGAGGTTTTGATCAAAATAAAAAATAAAATAAAACAAAAACAAAAACAAAAACAGATGGCATATCAAATGTAGACTGTAGAACAAATAAAATCAATCAATCAATAAATACATAAATAAATGTCTTGGGCTTTTAATGAACACCATCACATAATTTATGTAAGCGAGCACAGATCCTGTACATGTCATGGTGCCCACCGGGCAGCCATGGTACAGCCTCAGACTAATCAATGCCGCCCTCTAGAGGCCACCAGTAACCGTCCCCAAGTATCCGTCCAAGTATCTGCCCTATCACCTGATATTGCCGTGTGTTGCCACACTGCAAGCTACGCTGGCACCGTGGAAAAATATGCTCAACAATTAGGGATGGGAAAGTATATCAAAATATATCAAAATCACCTTACGAAAGTGTGATGATACATATCATGGGGTAGAAAAATAAATTGACATTAGCTCAATTTTATTCTGCTGTAGTGACATTAGCAAAATTCTATTCTGCTGTAGTTCTGCTTGTACAAATAGGCATTTTTAACTTGTTTACATTCTACAGTAGCAAGTCAATGACATTACAGAAATAAAGATAATTCTGCAGTCAGAATTGTTGTCAATTGAACTTTTATATATTACATCTTATCGTGGTTGTATCAAATCGTGAACCCCATATCGCATATAGAATCGTATTGTGAAATAAACATATCATCCCATCCCTCTAAACATTACATGTATATAAACAGGTAAAATAGCAAACAATATGTACACTCTATGTTAACAATACTAACCTCTTACAGTGACCTTTGACTTAGAAAGCTCAGTTCCCAGGTCACAGATGTACTCTCCAGCGTCTTCCTTGGTGACATCCTTGATGATCAAGCCCAAGGACTTGCCTGTGTGAAGCAGCTCATACTTTGGTCCGGCCTTCAGCACTTTAGCCTCTTTTTTCCACGTGGGGGAAACTCTGGGCTTGGACGCCTCACATGCCAGAGTTATCATGCCCTTTTCCTCTCCAACAACATCATCTAGAGACTTGAGGAACACCGCACGCTTCTCTGGAGAGCAATTGAGAAAGGTATACATGATTTTAAGAATATATTAAGTTTGCCTTTCCTCACTTGACTTGCTTAAGCCATGATCACAGCTCTTACCTTTCACTTTCAGGGTGACAGACTCTGTCACCTTGCGGACTTTAAGGGTGATAGTGCCCCCATCCTGAGGGGCCAAGTTCTTAAGCGTGAGCTTGTGAAGTTTTCCCTCGTGAGTGATGGTGTTGACCTCATTGGTGAAGAGCACCTTGTCATTCAGCAGCCACTGTACCTCTTCATCTGGATAGTTAATCTCACAGGTGAACACTGCATCGCTGTCTTCATCAACCTCTGTGTCTGCCAAGTGCGTGGTGATCTTAATTTCACGCACTGGACAGACAAAACAGGGATTTTAGTTTAATGAGTGATAACTCCAAATAAAATGCTTGGTGAATACATTTTCAATCCAAAATAATATTCTAATGCAACAAATGATTCGCACACGGTACCTTCAACAGTAAGTGTTCCTTTGGTCTCAGCAGGTCCAGACTGACAGCGGTACTCTCCACTATCTTCTCCGGTCAACTTGTGAATGGTGAGTTGAGCCCGTGAAGCATCTTGCTTAATGTTATACTTGTCTGATGTTGCCAGAGGTGCTTCACCTTTGAACCAACTAACCTCTTTGAGCGGGCCAGAGAATTTGCAGCTGAGTAAAACTGAGCTTTTCTCCTTGGCCTTCACGTCTTTGATGGGTTCTGCAACCTCAAGTGGACGCTCTAAACAGGAGGAACAACAGTATGTGATTAGATTTGACTGAATAACATTAAGTCAACTAGACCTGTTTTGCAGCATATAATTTACAGTAGTAAAAGTACTGTATACAATTGGTTTGTACCTAAAGTCACATTTTTACCTTTGACTGTGAGTTGGGCCATACATTTGCTCTTGCCAGCATTAAACTGCACAGGTCCTGTCATGGAGGCTTTGGTCTTTTTGAAGGTGAGGCGGTGCATAGTGCCTTCTTTCTCCATCTCAACATCAGCGCTCTCCTGCACAGCGGCTCCATTCAGTGTCCATAGAGGAGGCTTCACCAATTCCATACTGATTTCAACTTCGAAGACAGCAGCAAAGGGCTCTGTGACTTCCACTGCACTCAGCTCCCGCACAATGCTGATTGACTGTTCTGGAGGGGCCGTGAAAAGAGAGTAGTCTGGTTTGAAGATGTAGTCGATGTGACGTCAGAAAGCTAAATACATTGATGTTTTATAGAAGTTAACAGTATCTAGTTGAAATTATCAAAAGCTTTACTATTATTCTAGTAGTATAGAGGATGACAGTATTCCCCCCAGTTCCCCTCAAACCCAAACAGGTGCCCCGACCGACCAGAGGAGGCGCTAGTACAGCAACCAGGACTCATACCCCACCGGCTTCCCACCCGCAGACACTAATTGATGCCAATTGTGTCTGTAGGAATGTCTGACCAAGCCGGAAGTAGCGCTGCTGTGAATTGAATCTGAGTCTCTGCGTTGGTAGGTAAGTGCTTTTACAGTACCTCTACACTACCCAGACACGCACTTTTACTATTATTAATAACATTATCTCTAACCAATACAAGAATCCCTTAGTAATTAGTAATATAACATCACAGAAATGTGTTTTACTTAAATAAACTAAGCAAAAATAGCATAGTATATACAAATTTAACTCAAGTAGATAAAGTGAAGATAATGTGGTAAAGGATAATGTGAATGCTCTGGAAATTCTGTATTTCTTTGGCCCATTCTGTATCATTATTGAGCCATGCGCAATTTTAACATTACGATGACACTGCAGTGGTGCTACAGTAAAGTTATGCTAATTTAGTTGTTGCTTGACTAATAATAATTATTATTATTATGATTGTTGTTGTCGTCATTTATTTGCTTGGATTGGCATGTTACAAAATGGGCAAAAAAAACTACAAATCAGCATGGTAGTCGCATACTTCTCCTTTATCACATACAGTACTTGACCATTCTGACTGACTGACAGACAGACAGACAGACCGACACAGACAGACAGACAGACAGACAGACAGACAGACAGACAGACAGACAGACAACTTATTGAATAGCAGTCTAATGGCATTGTTGATGGCAAATGTATTTATATAGTCATATAGATGCCTTATAATTGACCATATAAATACAAGTTAGCTAAACCTGACACCTCGGTTTACAATAAACCTTTGGAATCTTACACCCTGTTACCTTCCACAAGCAGTTTACAGGACGTCTTGTCATCAGTGGCGTCACAGGTGTATGTGTCTTCGTCCCCTTCGGCCACATCGTTGATGATGAGTTTTCGGTACACATCTTCACTCTTGATCTCGTACTTCGTGCTGGGCTTGATCTCCATCTTGTTCTTGTACCACCTGACCTTCGCACTGGCACGTGACACTTGGCATTCAAGATGACCACGATGCTTATACATGGCTATCTTATCCCTGAGCCTCTTCACAAACTTCACAGGCAGCTCTACAGCAACAACAACAGCTTATCAGTACAAACCATTATGTATGTCACAAAGATGCTATTAATGCCAAGGCCTTGCCAAAGCCCTTGCCTAAGTGCCCTATAGAAAAGAGAAAGCTCAGAACTAAATCATGCTACTGTATAGCCATAGCAAATGGGCCTAAAAACCAGTGAAAACTAGCACATTTGATGCACCATTCTAACAGATTGTCTGCAAAAGCAGGTAGCAGGCATGTTGTAGGAATTACTGTATTTATTAGCTATAATCAGTATTTAAGTTTGAGTGTGTAACTCTTACATATAAATGAACGTCTGTTACATTCAGGCATTGCCAAATTAGTTCCCACAATGCTGATTCAGCCTATCACCGCCAGATAGGGTTAGTCCTACCACAGGCCACTAAACTTAACCCAGTCTTACCGAACTAGAACTAACCCTCCTCTCCAAGCTGATGATTGCTCGAAACCAATGCAGTGTCCCCACAATGGGATCCTTATACAGTATCAGTGGCTCCCTCTGCCTTCTCAAAGGAAATAGGAGTGGTTTCTCGTTCAATACCAGTTTCTAAAATGTTTGAGGCTCTAAACAGCTACACTGTTGTTGTTTATTAGTACTTATTACTGAATTGTCGATTGAAAAAACATCCCACTTTGAGGATGAGAGCCCACCAATCTATTTCTTTAACTTCATGGAGAATAAACAAAGAAAAGCTTATTTAAGTGCTTGTGCTTATTCTTGACAGAATAATCCTGAGCCTTTTTCCATCCAATTACGGTAAGTTAATTCCCGTCTAAAAGGAGACATGAACAACAACCATGCTGCAGCAAAGCCTCAAATGAACCCAATTAGCAAAGAACGGACTACTCATGTGTTCTCTGTGGACGTCGATACACAGGACCATAACAACAGTCAATCAATAAAGCAATGACAATACCCAGGAACAATCCCAAACATCAGCTAATGCTAAGAAATAAAAACAGAAAGAGTTGTTTTCCCTTTGCCATCAGGTCTTAATGAGCCATAGATGCCTGAACATACAGTATGATAATGTAAATGAAAGCTGCAACTAGATCTTCTGCCTCACATGACTGAAAAGTTGTCACAATGTTGCATATTTTTTATTTTTTATTGATTTAGCAAGAAACTACTCTCTATGCCGGTCTGACAGACATTACATACATGTACACAACATTTAACCTGGCTACTATTCCGAGTTAAATGTTGATTTAAGGTTATTTGAAATACTGTACCAGGATTTGGATTATCAGGTTGCATGCCACCAGAATCTGCACACAGCCTAATAATCAGTTTAGAGTAGTCTAATTCGTCCCAATTGTATTTTTTTAAGTGATTTCAGCTGTGCTAAGCACAACTTGGCAACTTTCTGACCACTTTAGTCATGATGATTACAGATAATCCATTTGCAACCTGCCTCTGAACATTGAACACACAACATAATGGTTAAGTAATCCATAGAATAATATATCAGTTATGTAATTTCAGCACACTGTGTTTTCATGATTGCTATCTCAAATATAAATGTGTTTGCTTGCTGTATCATACTTTAGTGGACAGACACTGATTTGTATAATGCACTATATAAAGCCACACAGGATGGTCAGGATTTGTTTACCTTTCACTTTTAGTTGTGCAGTTGAAGAGATTTTCTCAGATGTAAATTTAATCTCGCCCATATCTTCTGGTGTCACAGACTTAAACAGCAGCACATAGGTTCTGCCTAGGTTCAGAAATAGAGAACACAATGTTATTATAGACAGTCATCACTGATATATATATATATATATATATATATATATATATATATATATATATATATATATATATATATATATATATATATATATATATATATATATATATATATATATATATATATATATATATATATATATATACACACACACAAATATATACAAATGTATTATTTATTATTGATGTAATTTCTATAAGATTACATGAATGTATTTAGATGCCATCCATTTCTCAATTGTGGCCTCACCTTCTTGTCTCATCTTGATGTTGTCACTGACTTTGAGTTTGGTATTCCCTTTGGACCACTGGAAGTCCACCTCATCATGTGACAGCTCACAGACAAATGTAGCACTTTCTTTCTCCGTCACTTCCACATCCTCCAGCTTCTTAACAAACTTAATCTCTCTGGCTGTGGGGGAAATATTCTTAAGCATCACGCATGATGTTTCTATTGTGAATATTGTATGTGAAACATTGGAAATCGGCAGACTAGTGTACCAAAATTAACAGCACCAACTGATTTAAGTTTTCCTACATGGCATGATCAATAATCTAGAATTACCAAGAATGGTGAGCTTGGCTGAGGTGTTATCATCAGCAGTATGACAGATGTAGGTGCCCTGATCTTCAGGTGTACATTTGTTGATGATCAGAGTGCGCTTTCGGCCCAGGGAGTGGATGCCAACATTCTTTGTTGGTTTCAGCTCTATGTCACCCTGCCGGAAAATAAATGTCTTTCAGAGGTGACATATGGACTGTATGCCTTGTTCTTAGCACATTATAGCCAGTGGCTATGTTATTCTGTCACTATGCAGTGTATATTATGTATATTATGACACTACTTATGAATTCTCACCTTGAACCACTTAACGTCTGCGTTGGTTCGGGACACTTCACATTCAAAAGTGACCTTCTCTTTCTCTGGGACACTCACATCCAGGATAGGCTTAGCGATCATAGCAGCAGGTTCTGTAAAAGCAATTCACATTCATCAACAACAACAAAATCACAAACACAAGCTACAGCAAGGCAGTAACCTCCGTTTAAAGGATCATTGCTGAACGAAAAGCATACCTGTGACAATTAGTTTGCCAGAAGTATGGACACCCTCTGCTTGGAACGCAATTGTTCCCGCATCCTCCATCTTGAGTTGGGACAGCGTAAGGGCATGCTTCTTTCCAAGAACTGTGACGCGGCAGTTGGTCCCTGTCCTCATCTTGGCCCCGTCCCTGGTCCAGGAGCCTTCCACATCAGCCTGGCTCACTTCTACCTCAAGAGTTACTGTCTCCGTCTCGTGAGCCTTGGTGTCTGTCAGGCCCTTTACGACCTCTATCTTCATCACTGAAGGGAGGAGGGAAGGTTTGAGTGTTAGCTTGCATGCATGACTAAACTTATAAATCCGCCTGTGAACCCAAACAGGTGCACATTACTGGACAATTAAATTATCTTTCTCGTGCTAACATATGTGCTTGAATATTGTACACTTGCAATGCAAACTTGAAAATTGGGCTCAGTCTTACTCTCCACAGTGAGCTTGGCCTGGGTCTTGTCATCCAGAGTTTCACAGGAGTAGAAGCCACGGTCAGCGTATGTCACACTCTTGAAGACCAGACTCTGCTTGGCTCCATCGACCCGAATCTCCATGTTTCCTGTGGGCTGCAGCACTACACTGTTCTTCATCCACCTGACTTCAGCTGATGGCCTACTGAGCTCCACCTCCAGCTTCACTTGACTCTGCTCCTCCACCGTCAGGTTTTCTAGCTTCTTCTTAAACATCACGGGCATCTCTGATGGAGACACAAAGGATGTTTCAGAAAGAGAATTAAATTAAATTGCAATACGCGTTTACAGAAGCTTTTTTTTTTTTTTTTCAAATTAAAAGCGTGTTCTTACGTTGCACTTGCAGAGTAGCTTTGCAGCCTTTGCCTTCTGCATCAACGCTGATCTCCCCAGCATCCTCCTGGGTAACAGAGGTGATGGTGAGTGAGTGGCTGTTGCCACCATGCTCAATCTTATACTTGGGCCCAGCAGGGATGGGTATGTTGTTGCGGAACCATTTAACATTGACGTCTGCCGGGGTGACAGTGCACTTGAAAATGGCATCTTTTCCCTCCACGGCAGCCACATTGTTCAGTTTGGCAGTCAGCCTCACTAGTCTGGGTGCTGAAAGTAAAGAATAACATCGAATTCACTGGATTGATATAAAATAATAATGTGCCAATTTTAACACTGTGCATGTTTGATCGTTTCTTTTCTAAATTCCCTGTAGGGAGCATTCAGAAGGGCTTCTCATGCATTTCAAGTTTAATGAAATATATAGTTACCCTTTGAGGAGACTTTAGTAGAGGTCTTGTCATTTGTACATTCACAGCTGTATTCTCCCTCGTCTTCCTTCGTCATGCCAGTCACCGTAAGGACCCGCTTAGCGCCTTCTGTGCTAATACAGAACCTGCCACCAGGTTTGACCTCACGGCCATCACGGTGCCAAACAACATCCCCTGAGGCTTGGTTTAGTTCACACATCAGGCTAAGTGTGCCACCCAACTCCACGGCAACAGACTTCAAAGGCACCACAAACTTCAAAGGTAAATCTAAATGGAAAAATGGAATTTAGACATCAGAAAATGTTCTCGACACTAAAACATTCCTTTAAAATTCATAGAAAAATGGACTAACCTTTGACCTGAACTTTGAACTCCAGTTTGTCATCAGCAGTGTGACAAGAGTACGTTCCACTGTCTTTGGCTTCGCTGGATTTTACTATCAAAGTACGAGAGAGGCCGTCTTTTTTCATCTCATACTTGCTGCCCTCCTTGAGCTCCACGCCATCCCTACACCACTTCACACTCGCACTCTCTGTGGTCAGCTCAGTGGTCAAAATGATCTTCTCACTTGCTTGAACAATAAATGTATCCTGGACAGACTTCTTCTGGAACTTGGCAGCTGAATCTGAGAAGAAAGAAACATGTTTACAGTGCTTTGTGCACAGAAGTAGTCAAGTTAAAAAAAAAGACACACAAAATGATATTTTACCTGCCACCTGCAGCCTGAACACCAGCTTCTCTGTTCCAACCTCACAGATGTACTCCCCAGCATCTTTCTTCTCCACCTTTTCTATCACCAGCTGACGACTCTTGGCCTTTGACTCCATGTGGACTGCCTTGCTGGAAGTCAGCAGCTTGCCATCCTTGTACCACTTCACCTCTGTCTTGGCATCAGAAACCTCACAGCTCAGAGTGGCTTTCTGGGAGACAGTAGCTTTCACCTCCCTCTGCACCGACTCCTTGTTGGAGAAGGTAGCTGGGGCTTCTATTGAGAAGATGATGTATGCCAAGTGGCAGCAGAATAATATTCAATTAATTTCAGAATTATTTCTGAGCAGAATTCTGTACTTATATCTAATGCACATTTACATACAATCTAGCAAAGGCCAGGGCACCATATTTTTCCTACCTGCCACCTGCATCTTAAAGAGCAGCTTCTCAGTCCCAACCTCACAGATGTACTCTCCAGCATCCTTCTTCTCCACGCTGTCTATCACCAGCTGACGACTCTTGGCCTTTGACTCTGTATGAATCGTCCTGCTGGAGGTCAGCAGCTTGTTATCCTTGTACCACTTCACCTCAGTCTTCATATCAGAAACCTCACAGCTCAGAGTGGCTTTCTGGGAGACAGTAGCTTTCACCTCCTTCTGGACCGACTCCTTGTTGGAGAAGGCAGACTTGGCTTGGATTTCTGCAGAGGTAATAATGGAACTGTGTGATGGCAATGTAACCCCTTCATTTAGACACACTTCGTTATAGTTACAAGTAGCAAAACAATGCAGGCAAAAATATAACCAGGAGTACCAAGTACAACATCAAGCCATTCACACAGATCAACAAAGGAAGACAGATATAGATACAGTATAGCCAAGAGCAGCAAACAGCACTGGCCATGCAGCTATGTAACTAAAACAACTTTAATAAAATTACAAATAACAATGTATGCCGGCAACTAACATTCTCAAATTAAAAGAAAACATCTAAGCAAAACCAACTGTTTCACTTGAAATCTTCTGATAGACAGGCATACAGACTTGAACAAATTTTGCACAAATTATAGTCCTATGAGAAAGCGCATTCCAAGGGACGTCCCCCTACCTGTCACCTGTACTGTAAATGCCAATCTCTCAGTTCCAACCTCACAGATGTACTCTCCAGCATCCTTCTTCTCCACGCTGTCTATCACCAGCTGACGACTCTTGGCCTTTGACTCTGTATGAATCGTCCTGCTGGAGGTCAGCAGCTTGTTATCCTTGTACCACTTCACCTCTGTCTTCATATCAGAAACCTCACAGCTCAGAGTGGCTTTCTGGGACAGAGTAGCTTTCACCTCCCTCTGGACAGACTCTTTGTTGAAGAAAGCAGACCGGGCATCTGGAGGTGCACAATGGAGACGTGAAGAAGAATTCATTCAGAGTGAAAGACCGAAACACCGCACGAGACCTGACAAACAACGGATCCACAAGACACCAGAGCTGCCTTAGCAAATCACATACTACAAGAATGCCTCCCTACTGAAGCACAGTAGTGCACACAAACAAAGAAAGCCAACGAATTCAGATAATCTCAACATCAATTAACCAAGAAAACAAGTCAATGTTGTCCTATAAAAGCTTAAGCCGCAGAGCTTGGCAAAATAATATCCCATAACTGATCAAATTTAGACAAAGACCAGATGCAACCAATAATGCAGCTACACAGCACTTTTGATTGAACAGTCTAAGCAGCAAGACTACAGACACAAACAGGACATTCCACAAAGAAACCTGCAGATGGTGTTGAATATCATGCAGTCTGATCGTGGCATTAGACATACATACTGTATGTAGTGCATCCTCCATACCTTCCACCTGCATCTTAAAGACCAGCTTCTCTGTCCCAGCCTCACAGATGTACTCTCCAGCATCCTTCTTCTCCACGCTGTCTATCACCAGCTGACGACTCTTGGCCTTTGTCTCCATGTGAAGTGTTCTACTTGAAGTCAGCAGCTTGCCATCCTTGAGCCATTTCACCTCTGTCTTGGCTTCAGAAACCTCACAGCTCAGAGTGGCTTTCTGAGAGAGAGTAGCTTTCACCTCCTTCTGGACAGACTCCTTGTTGAAGAATGCAGAAATGGCTTTGGCATCTATGAAGGTAACCATGAAAGGGTGAGAAATCAAGCGCAGAGTGGATCCTTCAATGTCAGACAGACACGCTTGTGGACTAGGCAAGCATCATGGCAAAGATGCCAAATTCAGTCCATTATAAAGAGAAAAAAGAAAAACAAACAGAGGCTAGATAGACAATGAAGATTACGTTTTGTTAACTGAAGCATTTTCTTTTTTCAGAACACATTTTCTAAAATGTTTCACTCTGTTGGTTGCTTACAACTTCACATTTCATATCCTGTGGAAAATGCAACTTTATATTTGTTCATTTACATGTTACTAACAACATCTACAACATCTGCTACGCATCTCAATCAACAGGAAGTCAGTTAAGCCAGTTTCCACCTACCTGCCACCTGCATCTTAAAGAGCAGCTTCTCAGTCCCAACCTCACAGATGTACTCTCCAGCATCCTTCTTCTCCACGCTGTCTATCACCAGCTGACGACTCTTGGCCTTTGACTCTGTATGAATCGTCCTGCTGGAGGTCAGCAGTTTGTTATCCTTGTACCACTTCACCTCTGTCTTCATATCAGAAACCTCACAGCTCAGAGTGGCTTTCTGGGAGACAGTAGCTTTCACCTCCTTCTGGACCGACTCCTTGTTGGAGAAGGCAGACTGGGCCTCTGATGGGGGAAGTCATGGAGGGGAAAGTATCAGGTGTGATTCATTCAGAGCAAAACATCAAAAGAAGGATGAACAAGACTAAATGAACTGTGGAGTGGTGGACATTTATCGAGAATATATTCAGCCATGCAGAGATACCGTACCTATACAGGCACAGATCATTTTACTTGTTCTGGACAGACTTATTGCAGGAGAAACACTGAATTTCCAGTGCAACAACAATGAATGTGCACAGTGGTATCCTAAATGTTTTATCCAGAGCTATACACTCAAAGCACAAACAAGGCTAGGCAAACACAATAGCAAGGTGGATGACACAGAGCCCTGATCAAATCTACTATTGAACGGCAATAGTGCAAATGGGCAACTCAGGTGTCCACATAAGCCACAAACATAAACAATACTGTACAATTCTAAAACCAAATGAACCATTTAAAATGTTCCTTGTAATTTGACTTACGTTTACTATATTACAGTATATTACCAGAACAAAATTCCACCGTGTGACATGCTGCACTGGATGACTGAGACAGTGTGGACAAACACACTTCATTACTAACAAGCACCCAGTAGGTAAAGAGAATATAATGAGTCAAATTGACTCTCCCTTACCTGCCACCTGCATCTTAAAGAGCAGCTTCTCAGTCCCAACCTCACAGATGTACTCTCCAGTATCCTTCTTCTCCACGCTGTCTATCACCAGCTGACGACTCTTGGCCTTTGACTCTGTATGAATCGTCCTGCTGGAGGTGAGCAGCTTGTTATCCTTGTACCACTTCACCTCAGTCTTCATATCAGAAACCTCACAGCTCAGAGTGGCTTTCTGGGAGACAGTAGCTTTCACCTCCCTCTGGACTGACTCCTTGTTGGAGAAGGCAGACTGGGCCTCTGAGGTTAGAAGACAGTGAGAATCACAATATAAGGATAAAAAAAAAATCAACATTTAAACTATCACTATGTCAATTAATCTCAATAGGTCCTGCATCCAAAAATGGAATGTACAAAGATCGTCAAATGTGTAATCTAGCACCTTTATAGCCTCTCCAGCATCCGAAGCCAAACACAGGCATAATTATACCCATTTACAGTAGTTGATCAATTGATCAGACCTACCTGACACGAGTATCTTAAAGACCAGCTTCTCCCCTCCAGCTTCACACATATATTCTCCAGCATCGTTCCTCTCCACCTTTTCAATCACCAGCTGACGAGTGTTGCCTTTGGTCTCTGAGTAGATCATCTTGCTGGATATCAACAGTTTTCCATCTTTGTACCATTTCACCTCTGTCTTGCCATCAGAAACGTCACAACTGAGAGTGGCTTTCTGGGAGAGGGTAGCTTTAACCTCCTTCTGGACTGACTCCTTGTTGGAGAAGGCAGCTAGCGCTTTGGTTTCCGTGGGTTTCTTGGTTTCTGTTTCTGTGGGTTTCTTGGTTTCTGTTTCTGAAAAATGTAGGTTCATACATATCATAAGATCTGTGATGGACAAAAGTGAAGTACCATTCCATGATGTCACGCAAACGCATCATAGTCTTACCTTTTATCTTGACCTGGAATGTGACTTTGTCCGCTGCCGTCTCACAGGAGTAGTGTCCTTCGTCACTTTTCTTGGCACCCTTGATGACGAGTTTCCTTTGAGTCCCTTTAGAGATCATAGAAGTTCTTTGGTCCTCAGTGACCTCCACCTGATCTTTCTTCCACACGACGACCCCGCTGGCAGGAGACACCTCGCAGCTCAGCTCAAGGTCTCCTTTGAGGGACGATGTCATTCCCATGGTACCTCTGGCCTTGTTCAGAAACTTGGCAGGTTCATCTTGGAGAGAAAAAGATGGAAATTAAGTCCATGTTAAATTACTTGTTTAATACATTTTCTATGTACGGTAATAACAATGTAGAATTGCTTTTTATAACATATATATTTTATAGCTGTAGAATATGTTTTGTGAAGACCCCATGACGACTACTTGACTGATGGAATACACATTTGATTAAATAAATAAACTAGAGTCTAGTGCAGGTGAAATATTTGTGACTGAGAGAGATTTGTGTGATATTGCCTATTAATCACTTTGAAAATAGCTATAATTTAATTTTCTAAAGTTTGCTATCTATTCATGCATGGGAAGTGCATGACACGGGAGGGAAAGAGTCATACTGTCATACTGGAGTTGATTACATGATGACAGAGAGTTCTTTCCTCTTGTCTGATGGCTCATGAGCACCTGCTCGCAGCCATCAGAGCAGGTCATGTTCCTGTGTCACGTGGTGCCAGAGAGGCAGTCTGCGTTATGCAAGCTACAGATTGGGCACGAGGTGTGTTACACGCCCCATTCCCTTTGTCCAATCATGTCGCACTGCACATGAGGTGCACGTGATGTTTAGTAAAAAGTAAAATAACAATAGAGTACCAAAGTCACAACCTCTTCCATGTTGGGCATGGAACCAAAGAGATTTCATTCCCCATTCATTTTTTCATAGACATTTCATAAAATCTTTATAAAGAGTTATACTTGGTCAAACCAAGCGATTCAGCTATATTCTGAAGAGAGACCATCAAACATTTAATTTGGACCAAAAATAAAAAATATGCATAAAAGATAGATAGATAGATAGATAGATAAAGTAGATAGATAGATAGATAGATAGATAGATAGATAGATAGATAGATAGATAGATAGATAGATAGATAGATAGATAGATAGATAGATAGATAGATACTATCTACAGTACCTATCTATCTATCTATCTAGTAGATAGATTGATAGATAGATAGATAGATAGATAGATAGATGGATAGATAGATAAATAGATAGAGAGATAGATAGAGAGAGAGATAGATAGATAGATATAGGTATATATAGATAGATAGATAGATAGATAGATAGATAGATAGATAGATAGATAGATAGATAGATAGATAGATAGATAGATAGATGGCTGAATCTTTTGGTTTGACCAAGTAAAACATCTATGGATAAATTAATGGGGAATGAAATCTCTTGGGTCCCCTGCCGAACCCGGAAGAGGGCGTGACTTTGGCACTCGATAATGGTAAGCAGAACACATTTTCAAATGTAATCCATGGCCGATAGATTGTTGATTTTGCCCAGCATGGAGGTAAACACATGTGAAAGTTCGAGTGTGACGGATTTGGATTGAGTGTACCTTTAAGAGTGAGTTGCAGGGACATTCTGTCAGCATCCAAAACACACTCATAGACGCCCACGTCCTCGTCTGTAACATTGTGCACCATCAGGATCCTCTTGCGGTCTACAATCACATACTCATACTTCTTCCCCACTTTTACCTCTCGGCCATTTCTCATCCAAACCACCTGAAGAAACAGAGAAAATAATAATAATAATAATAATAATAATAATAATAAAATAGGCATGCTATCGGTGCCGTTAAAGGCATATTAACTGAACACATTTTGCTGAAGCTGACGGAAAAAGACAAAACTGGATACGAGGTGTTTTCCCATCACACACCTGTGCATCGTAATCAGACACCTCAGTGGTCAGCTGGGCAGTGGCTTGGGCACTGCAGGTCACCACCTCCATCTGATCTGACTTACTGGTGAACCTAACAGGAGGGGCTGCAAATAGAGGTGTCAAATAAGTGGGTATTAGAGACTTGCTTCTCACAACAAAAAACATGTCAATGGATTCTAATTTGCCTTCCCGTAATCAGCCAATGTCCCTTAACTCATTGAGTGCCAGCCACTTTTGGAGAACGGACGCTCCCAGTGCCAGAGTTTCAGAGCGTTTTCAGTGATTTCTCGAGGCCCACAGAACATTGTGTGATATTACTATGTAAACACCGAACACGCACAAAGAACAAGGAGACTCTATTGTATCATCACCAAAAAAAAGTTTATTGATACCATTTTCCGTTCTTTAGTTATCAGCCGGAGAAGATAGGTTCAATCATGAGAGGCCAGTTCGTAGGATTTAACAAACTTTATTTAGCAATCGGCATGCATGGCAAATGCTTTGGCGCATGACTCCATTAGCCAGTGGCGCTGCTCTTGAGGCAAGAGGAGGGCATCTGCTTAGGCTAGGAGATCCCCCCCCCCCGTGGGGGATCAGGAGTCACGACTCGTTGGTGGCGGACTGGGGAGGTGGGTGGGGCAAAACAACGCTCCGGAGGAGGGCTTAAGGGAGATGGACTGCTGTGAAGCTGCTGCTGTTATGATCGGCCAGAGAGAGAGAGGTGACGTAGAACCCTTGCTATATATATGAGAATTAACTGACGTCATATCTGACGTCATTACGGACGTCATACTAAGACTTTGACTGACCACGTCATACTAGAACTTGATTGACGTCAGGGGTGATCGGATTAGATTATGCACGAATGGCCTTCTGCTTGAACTATGGTCTAGAGACCTCACTTCAATCATGAGAGGCCAGTTCGTAGGATTTAACAAACTTTATTTAGCAATCGGCATGCATGGCAAATGCTTTGGCGCATGACTCCATTAGCCAGTGGCGCTGCTCTTGAGGCAAGAGGAGGGCATCTGCTTAGGCTAGGAGATCCCCCAAAAGGAAGATCTGATTACCGGAGGTTAATTGAGATCTGCGGGCACCGGTAGTTGATTGTACTTTTCTGGCCTTCGACCTTTTAACGACTTATGGCTACTTGCGGCTGGCGCTTCCCAACTCGGTCGGGCCTTCGATCTTGACCCCCCTACTTGCGTTGCGGCTGGCGCTTCCCAGCTCGGTCGGGCCTTGCGCGCCGCACGACTTGGCCTTCTGACTGACCCTGACTCTCTCTCTCGACTCTCTCTCTCCCCATCGGCTGCTGCACTGGCTGGGCTGTGGCGAACGTGGGGGGAAAGGGGGGGGGAGTTTCCAGGGCCCTCAGACGAGCATCCACTGATCTGCTAGCATCTAGCAGGGACAGCAGAATGGCTCTTGACGACCCCTGTCGGCTCGGCGGAGCTGCGAATGGTGCCGTTTCCGCTTCCGGGGCGGCGGCCTGGAGGTCAGTGCGGCCAGGAAGGACATGGCGTCTCGCGGTGGCCCCACGGCCTGTATTTCCCCGGCGTCTCCCCGCTCTCGGAGCGGCTGCCTCTGCTGATCTTCGTCCGCGGCCTCTCGCACGTCCACGCCGAGCGGCCTCCCCCTCTGGCACGCTCGCACGCGTTCTTGGGCGACCGGGCGCACGCGGCACTTCGTCATCTGCTTTCCTTCCAAGGGCCGTCGCAGTGGCGCGCCCCGTGCCACGGGAACGCGCGCCGGGCCTTTTCATCGTGGCTGCGTTGGCGGCCTGTGGTCCGGCCGCTTCGCCAACGTCTTCATCAGACGTCTCGGAAAGCAAGAACGCACCGTGGCCGATCTGGAACGGGGTCTCGTTGGCTGAGCTGCTGTCGCTGTCCATGGACTGCTCTGGCTCGGAGCTCGACATGCCGGGAATGGAGTGGGAAGCGTTGAGGAATATGCGGGGAATATCTGCGTTGGATTTCCACGGGTAGAGAAGGCTTGAGGGTGCTGATTCGGTCTCCGGATATGGTGCAAAACAACGCTCCGGAGGAGGGCTCAAGGGAGATGGACTGCTGTGAAGCTGCTGCTGTTATGATCGGCCAGAGAGAGAGAGGTGACGTAGAACCCTTGCTATATATATGAGAATTAACTGACGTCATATCTGACGTCATTACGGACGTCATACTAAGACTTTGACTGACCACGTCATACTAGAACTTGATTGACGTCAGGGGTGATCGGATTAGATTATGCACGAATGGCCTTCTGCTTGAACTATGGTCTAGAGACCTCACTTGTTTTGAGCAAAAAGAGACGTTTCAAATTAGAAGCTGAGATATTCAGCCTTTTGTGAAATGAAGCATTTCAAGCACATTCACTGACTCTGAAGCTAATATTTTCTGATGTGACACCTCAAAAATAATTTCCTTCAATAAAACAGTGAAAACAAAGGAATTTTGTTTGGCCAAATAATATTTTTTAGCTGCAACCAGCAGCGCTGGCCCCTGCGTGCGCAGACCCTACACCTTCTTGCTGGTCTTGATTTACTGCTGGTGGGCATCAGATATTCTAGCTTGTTTGCCTGTCTCTGTCCATCGAGCCTGCTGTCTGGGTCTGTGATTACTGTCAATGGTTGTATGCTGCCCTGCGTGCCCCACCCCCCTCCTCCTCCTCCGTGGGAGTGTCTCTGGTGGCTCTGCTGCGTTTGCTCTGCGTTTGCTCTGCACTGAAAAGTGCGCTGCACCCTGCTTTTTCACAGCGTGTCGCCGGCTCCCAGCTGAGAATAATGTAACTTTTCAGAAAGACGCTGGTGTCGGCAACTAAATCATATGGAGGGGCTATCGCAGCGGAGACGGAGGGGCTCAATTGTGGCAGCAGATTGACTGCTGTTCACAGGCACAGCTAACGTTATGCTTCATGCATATCGATGCATACCGATGCCGTTTCCGTTTCCATAACGACTTCTTCTCTGTTTTTTACTCAACTTTCTCTAATCTGGAGAGCACTGTCGCCACCTAATGGGTCGGTAAAATAGGTTATACACATTCAACATGCCCCAAAATTTTACAGGAGATGGATCTGGCTTTGATCCACGTCCCACCGTCAAAAAACGCAATTGACGACAATCGTCGTCATTGGCACTCTACGTTAGTATTCGAATTGATGACGATTGTCGTCATTGGCACTCAATGAGTTAATTAAAAGCAATGGTAAGGATGAATATTGTTGTTATTGTTGTTATTATTATTGTTGTTAATATAAATGGGTCACCACATCAAAGTAAATAAATGCTATCAAAGGGATTTAGAGTGTTTCTCTCTGTTGGTGGTCTAATTGTCTGGGGTCAGGAGCATTACCCGTCACGCTTAAGGTGCATCTGGTCTCCGAGCCTCCGCCCACAAACTTGACTTCAACTCCGTTCATCTCCACGGACACCAGGCGGATCACCAGGGTGTGTGTGTTCTTGGACCTGGTGATGAGGTACTCTGCCCCGCTGCGCAGGAGGCGGCCGTTCAGCGACCAGAAGCCGGAACAAACAGCGGACAGTTCCACGCAGAGAGAGGCCTCCTCGCCACAGAACACTGTACTGTTCATCAGGCCCTTCCTCATTTCTGCTGAGGGTTCTGAAGGAGACATGAGGAAAGGCATCTCGATATGTACTGTTCAGGGTTCCCACACCTCTTAAACATCAACTTTTCGTGGACTTTCCAGGCCCAATTCCCTCAAATTCAAGGACCCAGCATGGCATAGTTTGAGACACGGATCTAGGTTAATTACTGTTACAACACTGAATATTTTATAAGAAATAGCAGGCTTTACAGAAGCTCACAGACAACAAAAAGAGAAAGAGACTTGAATACAAACACTTCTCTGTGCTGTGTTACAGTGATGGATAAATGTATATTCTTGCACAAAATATATAAATTCAAGCACTATCAAAGACCCATGTCTATTTATGTCTATGCTCAAAAAGGCTTTCAAGGCCTTGATTGCCCCCCTGCCCTCAAATCCACAAAGTTTCAAGGATTTCAAGGAGCCATGGGAACCCTGGCACTCAATATTCTCACAGTCAACAACAGCATTGTTAGTGAAGAGTGAGGAATGCACAGCGGCAGCGGCCTTACCGAGGTAGAAGCTTCCAGGCACCTCCAAGTAGGGACTCTGGCCAAAGTCGTTGATAGCAGAGATGCGGAACTGGTAGCTGGCCTCTTCAGTGAAGTTACTGATAGTCACCTGCGTTGAGACAACGGTTTCCTCAGCGTTGCACCTCATCCATGTCTGAGTGCCCACCTTCCTCCTGTCCATGACGTAGCTCTTGATGGGCACGGGGCGGTCGCTGTCAGGAGGACACCACTGAAAGGTGATGGACGAGTCCGTCTTATTCAACACCACAGGATCCACTGGGGGATCGGGAGGATGCTTTCTTGCAGCTGGAGCAGAAGGAGTGATGGTCATGCTTTTTGTCTGATCACATTAGTATGGAGTTATGATAGTAAATGAGACAGACATTTCACAGAGAAGCATGTATCATCACCCGTATACATTATATTTTATAGTTTGTTTTATCCTAGGTGCCAGATGGTGCTGCATAATGCATAAATACAGAAGAAAGTTCAGATAAACACCACTTTTAGTTTTACAATAATCCCAAATTTATTACTTTTTATTTCCTTTTCATATATTCTATCTTTTTTTACTTTATTTTATTTTATTTGTTGCACTTTGTATTGCAATCTTGCATGAAAGATACTATAAATAACGATTGATTGATTGATTGATTGATTGATTGATTGATTGACTGACTGATTGATTGATTGATTGATTGATCAAAAAGTATTAAGTCAGTTTGTATAGTTTTCTGTGATTGAAAACTTACCTGACACTATCTGAATTGTGCTGATTCTGTAAACCCTGTCCATATGCTATTGCAATAGAGTAAATTCTGTATATTTCTAAATAGTATTTGACCTTTGACCCAGGTCTCCTCACCAGTGACAGAGAATCGGGTGGAGGTCTTGCAGTCTCCAGCCACAAAGGCCACTTCTCCGGAGTCATCTGCCTGGCACTCTCTGATGGTGAGTGTGTACTGTCTGAGCACGCAGGCCATGGCAACCCGGGAGTCCTGCTTCAGCTTCTCGCCGTTGCGGGTCCAGTAGGCATCTGGGCACGGCTGCTCCAGCTCCACACAGAAGATGACAGTGTCACTGATGGGAACAACGGTCCTCCTGGGAAGCTTCTTGGTAATGTTGCCTGGGATACAAAGAGATGCAGGCATTAGTCAAAGAAAAACACCATTCAATAGCCTACATGTAGATGCACTGGAAAAGTATAAATGCTGCCAAAGTGGGGAGCAAAGACATTTGAGGGCAGAGGGAAGTTGCCAGGGATGAGGAATGAAATGGATTCCATTGTATATTTTCAATGTTTGGCAGTATTTTAGTATAATAATTAATTTTAATAATGGCACATTAAGTCTACTGAGGTGAAAACATTGTGATGCTTGCACACAATATCAAACCAAGAACAAGGAGTAGAGAGAGAAACAAAAGCACGTAGGGCTGCAACTAACGATGATTTTCATTATCGATTAATCTGTCAATTATTTTCTTGATTAATTGATTAGTTGTTTGGTCTATAAAATGTCATTCAGTGTTTCCTAAAGCCCAGGATGAGATCCTCAAATGTCTTGTTTTGTCTGCAACCCAAAGATATGCAGTTTACTGTCATAGAGGAGTAAAGAAACCAGAAGATATTCACACTTAAGAAGCTGGAATCAGAGAATGTAGATTTCTTTTCCTTAAAAAAATTACTCCAAGTGATTAATCGAATATCAAAATAATTGCTGATTAATTTTCTGTCAGTTGACTAATCGATGAATGGTTGCAGCTCCATAGACACGCCTCCTTCGTACCCAGTACAGTGAGCTCGGCCACGGTGCGACTGCCCTCCTTCATCTCACAGATGTAAACAGCATCATCGTTGGTGGTGACGTTGTTGATGGTGAGGCGGCGCAGGGTGCCCTCTTCCTCCATGCGGTACTTGATACTTTGCTCCAGCCGTGTCTCCTCCATGAACCAGTTGGCGTGGGTGGCAGGCACAGGCACCTCACACATCAGCGTGGCTGAAGCCTTCTCCTGGACCTCCACATCTTGCAGCTTCCTCCTGAATGGCACCTTAGGCTCTGACACAATGGAGGACCACAGAACCTTCATTAGGTTAAAGTTAAGCATAAATTGTTCACATTATGTACTTCATATACAATACCAGCCAAACCTGATTGCATTATCTTAAAGCCATTTTGACCTGAAGGCTTCTGCTTAAAGGCTTGATTTTTTAAGACAAATATAAATAGCGAAGTTGAGACTATGTATGAATTTCTTTCCAAAACCTTTGCCTTTCCATCAAGGCAAAGGTTGGCTACTTTAAATGATCTAAAACATAAGATTGTTTATTGTATTTATCACTGCATAATTCCATTTGCGTTATTCCCTAGTTTTGATGTCTTTACTATTACTCTTAAATATGGAAAATAGTCCAAATAAAAATAAAGAAAATGTGTTTGACTGGTAGTGTATACAAGTCGCAATAGATGTGACCACATTATGCGAATTTCCAAAAAGCCCACCCTACAGTAACTCTGCCTCTATCACCCTGCATGTTGAAATTTGCCCCCCTTTTTTAGCCAATTGGCATGAACACAAACACACACCTTTACACACACACACTTGACCCCCCCCCCATGCCAAAGTTCAACCACCTGCCTCTGCCACCCTGCATTTCAAAATCCCCCCCCCCTCCTCAACGTCCCCCTTTTAGTCAATTGGCATGAACACAAACACACACACACACACACACACACACACACACACTTGACCTCGATGCTAAATTTCAGCCTCCTAGGGCGAAAACTGTGGCCGCCAAAGGGGGGGTGAACTTTTTTTTTCCCGACCGGCCAACCGACAGAGTGACTTATAGAGCTGCTGTGGTCGCAGCTAAAAAAAATGTAGGTTATGTCAATAGACTGTAAAGCTTAAGATGTGAACACTTATGCTCCTAGAACACACACTACAGTATTTCAATGGAGAATGCAACGTAAATCTTGTACATTTCCTCTACTGCTTGTGTTGTCAATTGTCTTATTGTACTGTAATGTACACCACTTCAATACTACAAACATGGATTACAACTGCATAATGTGTCCATCATCACACTGTAAGCTAATACTCTGGATCCAAGCCAACAGTTTGGCAGTGTTGTTGTTCATCAACGTGTGGCACTCCAATCTGAGTTATTGGACATGTCTCCTGGGTTCAGTAAATCATTCAAAGTATTCACATAAAGTAAAACTAGGCACTCTCAACATTTACACTCTCTTGGATCTTGTGAGGAATTTGTCAATTGAATATTCTTACTTGGAGAATATCAAGTTGTGCAAAATGACTGGTCATACACTAGAGAGGATCGAAGTATGTCAAATATAGTATGGCTCCAGAACAGGGATTTGGCTTGTGATCTAGTCCAAGGCTTTGACAACATACATACACAAATATCAGCAGCGCTTAAAACATATTAATTCTCTCCATTAGCATTAAAGATAATAAGTGTTGATGTGTAGACACTGTGGAGTAACCATAATAATCAATACTTTAGATATGATTTGTGTACCTTTCATAGTTGTGGTCTATGTTAAGTTAGTTATCCTTTATTTATCCCCATGGGGAAATTCATCCTCTGCGTTTGACCCATCCTCTACTAGGAACCTTCCTAGAACTAGGAGCAGTGGGCAGCCACAGTGCAGCGCCCGGGGACCAACTCCAGTTCTTTTGCCAGTGCCTTGGTCAGTGACAGGGGCACTGACAGGAGCATTAACCCTAACATACATGTCTTTGATGGTGGGAGGAAACCGGAGCACCCGGAGGAAACCCACACGAACATGGGGAGAACATGCAGATGGGGTTTCGAACCCGGGACCTTCTCGCTGTGAGGCAACAGCGCTAAGTGCTAACCACTGAGTCACCGTGCCCGACCTTTCACAGAGGTGCTGGCTGCACACAGGGGCTATCAAATGATCTGAAGTTGCTGGGAACACCAACATTTAAAGGGCAGAGGGGTGTGAGTGTAATCCTTTCCATTGCAAAGCTTCCTGCAAAACAACAAGTCAGAAGGCGGGCATCTGACGTTTCTATTTTCTTGCACCAACAATGACCAGGCACATCAATGGCGCAGACATCACTATGAAATTAAGATCAAGATTTACAGCTGTCATTGATAACTCTACGCTTCCGACCCTTGGCCAATATCTGCTCAGAGAGAGCGACACGAGAGCAGTGGCGCCCAGCGGCTACAGCAAGTGAGTGACTATCTTAGTAACTGTGAACTACTCATCACCCGCAGAAAATAGACGCAACGCAACACAACACCCTCCCTTCATAGGATGAGCCAAAATTCAACCTTGTTGTGGAAAAGCCACGCACATATCAAGGCGTCAAAAATACAGCTATGTTCAGTTGAAGTTTGATTCACCTTCATAAAGTATAGTGATTTTGAGAACACTGACAGCCTGGTCAGCCTCTAAATTTGTGCAAGTCAGGCTCTTAAATTGTTTTATTGTATGCTGATAGATGTTGCTGTTAATTCAAGTATATCTTATAAACATTTATTGATGCTCCACTGGATAAGATTCTCTCAAGGCACAATAAAACACTAACTGTGCTATCATGATGTGGCATATCCTGTGAACTGTTATGTGAGATGTACGTAACCAAAAAAACACCCAGATGACAAGAGATCTTCCTATCATCCACCATTTCTTAAAACAACACTGATGATGTGCATAGCGAGACCAGATTTAGGCCTACCATTTTCCAATGCTTACCTTTGACAATCACCAACACAGCACTGTAGGTCTGCCCGGCCATGTTGGTTGCATTGCAAGTGTAGAGGCCATTATCATTCTGCTTGCAGTACAGGATCTTGAGGATGAAGTTCTCAGCTTGGTCCTCATAAATGGCATGTCTGCGGCCCTCGCTGATGTTGCAGCCATCCTTCCTCCAGATGATTTGGGGCTTGGGGTGACCGGTCACAAAGCAGCTGAGTTTGGCGTGTTTTCCCTCCGTCACCGTGCAGGTGCGCGTGAAGACACCTTTGGGCAGCTTTGCCAGCGTAGACGCCCGAAGGTCATGTTCCAGACTCAGAGCACTCAAACCATCGGTCATCTTGGTTGTGGTGGAGGAGGAGGAAGAAACGGAGGAGCTGCCGTCTTCGGTGCGATAGATGGAGATGTCCTTTCCTCTCATCTCCTCTTTGCGCTTCTGTAGGTGAGAGAGGAGGGAGGTCTTATCAGCACCCAGGTGGCGGGAGTCCTGGACGTCCACGACAAGCGCCGCGGCGGTGTTCGCTCGGCCCACCGAGTTCTGTGCCCTGCAGGTGTAGGTGCCGCTGTCCAGGTTGCGTACACTTTGGATCCTCAAGGAGCTGCTGTCACTGTCGGAAACGATCTTGATGCGGTTAGTCTCCCCCAGGTAGCGGCCGTCTTTCTCCCAGTCAAAGTTGGCCTCAGGGTGGGCTGCGACCCGGCAGTGGAAAACAACATCGCCTCCCAGGCCCACGCGTGCAGAGGTGGGCTTGACCATGAAGACCGGGGCCCTCTGCGCCATCTCCGCCGGCAGGGCCACTTTGAGGGTGACAGCAGCATAAGCATCCCCGACATTGTTTTTGGCCCGGCATATGAACTGGCCACTGTCCTCCAGTGCCAGGTCATAGATGGTCAGGCGGTACAGATCTCCATCTTCCACGGTCTTGAAGCGGCCCCCAGACATCAGCTTCAGCTTGTCCTTCTCCCAGGTGACCAGCGGGGTGGGGTTGCCCACGATGGTGCAGCTCAGGTTGGCATCCTTGCCCACGCACACGGAGAACGCCTTTGGCCGGGTGAGAAACCTGGGCACTCCTCCAAACAGGTTGGGATCCATTATTTGTTCCTATATTCAAAGAGGAAGGGAAGATTCAATACAATACCAGGCGGCAATTAAAGGACATAGAAGGCAATTACGTTGGAGGTGTGTCACACACAGGTGCCAGCTTTTCACAGCTGGCATTTAACAGGTGACAAAGCTACTGCCAATTTACACACAATTAACACAAAGATAATTCGATACTAATATGGGTCCTATGACTATATAACATTGGGTAAAGAAATAGGCTAAAACAAATGCTCAAGAAAGACAAACTCCACTACAATACAGGTGGAGTAGTGCAAGTGACTTGTTCTGCCAGGCAAGAGTCAACATTTTCCAGGCACTTTTGAGAAATCTGATGTACAAATGTATCTGTCGACTGATTGTTTTTCTCAGAATGCTGTAATCATGCTGCTGACTAATCCTAGATAGTGCTGTGCGATACCAGTCACATCTGGGAACATTGCTACAGTTGCCTTTTATAGAAGCAAGGTTTCCCTTTTTATATTGTTGCTGTATTATTGTTTTGTGTTTTCTTTCTGTTGTATGCCTTTTTTATGGACCCTGAGTCTGAAACAAAAGTTGATTGATTGATTGATTGATTGATTGATTGATTGATTGATCGATCGATCGATTGATTGAATAACATAGCTGCTGAACTGCCACACTGTATACTATATGCCCACCCCCCACTTCATGTATCATAGCAGCAATTTTCTCTTACTTTCTGGCCACAGATTAGATTACAAAGAAACAAGGTGTTTTTTTGCTGTAAGAAAACCACCAATAACTGTATCCCAGCCCATAAATGACATAGTTTATGCCATAGTTTGTATAAATAATGCTGTGCCAATACTCATAAATCCACATCTGAGGCGTCATATTTATAGCTGCCTCTGACACCATACACAGGGCCCTGCCCTACACACAGACTTACTTCATTACTTCCATGCAGCATATAGCTACTACTCAATAAATGAATCACACACAACAAATAAATGCATCTATAACAAGGTCAAATAGAGTAGATGTGCCTTTCAAAGGGTGACATTTGCCAGCTTTGTCGCCTCAGTCGCTTGAACTGCCTGTCCCAAAAATAACCTCAGCTGTCAGACCCCGTCTCTGTCCATTGCCATTTGTAGAAGCAAAGGGACATCAGCTGTTTGATAAAGCTCCCACTCCCCAAACAAACTTCATTTTTCACAATGCTAGTTGTCTTTAAGCTAACTTTCTAGATTATTAAATTACAGATTTTAATCGCTAATTAAACTTGTAAAAATTGGAGCAACGTAGGCTAATTCAGCAATTTAGCACAGTTAATACAAGTAACAGTTAGCCTAGCTTAAACTGGAAGTTGTAATCCAAATCATGCATTCATCATGGTTGCCAAATTTCACTATTGTGAAGTATAGATGCATTTACCGATGTAGCATAATTACATTGAAGCATACTAATGTTAGTTCAACTTTACAGCTCTGAATAATTGATATTAATTGGGCTCTTTTGGTAATAATATCGTTTCATCACTTTCAGCCTAGCTACTTTTTCACCTTGAGTCTTCAGCCACACTCAGGTGAAACAGGCGCTGAAACATGTGGGCTAGAACGTCACTTGGCTGTTCAGGTTTTCGGGTGGTAGTCCAATATTCCAGTCAAAACTTCTTCTTTGTGGTCAAAATATCCTTGAAATGGTTGTAAATCCGGGATGGTGGACCCCCCCAGTCTCCTGCGGTGGGCGGTGGACGTTACGCGTGTTTTTTTCTTTCTTCTCCGGTACCTCGCGATGCCAAATAGCTGACGTTCCTATTTCGGTGCAGCCTCCTTTCCAAAATAGACGTGTCGTTTACTGTAGAGATAGGCTAGCCTGCTGGTCAAGTGGGAAGCAGAGCAGACGAGCCTGGCTCCTGCTGCTAGACTGCTCTCTGCATTTGTGTTGACAGATAGTAGCAACTGATAACAACAATGAACAATAATAATATGAACTAAATTGCTTTTCAAAGGCCTCCTTACTGTAATTAGTGACAACACTTTAATGGCACATTTGAGGCACAGACTGTTTGGGAGGTGCAAAGCCAATTATTCTCATAATTTTAGACAAGGCCTTGGTTAACATTATCCAAGGTCATAAAAGGGTAAACATTTGGTAGCGTTATATTTAACATAATTAGTGATATAATTAGTTCATAAATAGTTAATTAACAAATACAAATGACCAATCTTTCCATTCCACCATTTCTCCCTGCCTGGCTGCATTCCATTTGATTGTGTTCCCCTTCATGCCTTCAGTCTTAGTTCATTCACTATTTCAGTAACAAAGCCCTTTACAGCTGTTGTGGGTTGTGATAAGGTGGTTAGGCCTACATCAATAGATTAGGCCTACATGGAGGAACAGATAGTTTAGTGTCTGAAGTCTGAAGAAGGCATTAGGCCTACGACTAACATTGTCCTGCATTATTATTATTTTTAACAGAAATAAACTGCAGGAAAGAAATGAGCCACTTCTGTGCTATAAGGCAAATTACAACAGTACTGTAATTGTATGTTGTTGTTGTTGTTGGGAATTCAAGGGAATAAAATCATTCTCTGTAGCTAATACAGTTTTAGCAGCAAAATCTTACTCATGTGTGTGTTTGTAATTGTCATTGGGGTAAAGTTGGCTCAAGTTGTCCCAGCTGGAAGTAGTAGCCCACAACCACCTTGCTTTGATTGATTCACTGAACTAATTGGTACTCCAGTCCAGGCTATATGAGTTGTGCTTATTTTTTACAAGTTTATGACATCATATTGTAGGCTACTTTGTAAATAAAATTAATTTGTAAAATAAATAAATAAACTAATATAATAAAGTACTCAAAAATCAATATATCTACTTTCATTTAGATAAAGAATTGTCTCCATGATGAAATCACTTGACATAGCTAAAGTTGGACAGTAGCTAAAGTTGGACAGTAGGCATTGCTGTGCCACTTTCTCCATAATGGCTCTCCATCACAGATTCAGGCTATTACTCATCTTGAATTAATGGTCACATTATTCATTTTGTGTATGGTTGCCTAGAAACAAGGGCTGCCTCACAGGCTCATCTTACCCTGTTCTCCCCTCGACTTTGGCTCTCATGGCGTTTTCTTGGTCCTCTGGTGTGGGCTTTCCCCCAGTGCATGCCAATGACTGACAGCAGCAGGTCGCTAGCTGTGGCCTGATTTAAACTCCCCCGAAACTCTATCGGTAATCCTAACAGTCTACTGTTGCCATCCTGCATACGGTACGCCTATTTCACATCCCACCACCCAAATCAGCCATTTTGTGTCTAAAATGCAGGAAGTAACACGAGTGCAAGGAAGACATTAATTAGAGTGCTGGGACTGGACCAGCTGTCCCTCCAGCGGAGGAACAGCATCTGCTTCTTTGTTTTACTTCCTGCCTTTTAGACACAAAATGGCTGATTTGGGTAGGATGTGAAATAGGAAAATAGGTACTGGTGTTTGCTTTCCATTTAGTTTCCTTATCAATTTCCTGGATGCAGGCTCCTTGTACTTCAGTTGAATTTTAATAAATATATCAAATTACTGTAGGCTACTTTGAAAAGAACTACAGTAGAAATACTACCTCGCGGTTGTATGCCTCCAGCAACAAATCACAGTCTACATCCATGTCTGTCCAGACTCATACACGCACAAATACCTTGAAGCCCACAGCACAGTGGTGTGGACACTCAGCTTTATGGCACTTAAGGCAATGTTTGGGGGTACCTCAACAACACGGCTAATCATTTTCAACATGGAAAATGGTCCTACCCCTTATACCATCCACACACCCCCTTTCCCCCCAGCCACTCCCCATACCCTACCCACCCCTCGAAGCCCCACTCTCTACCACCTTCCTATCCCTAGCTATGGCCCGTTTCCCCTAGCCCCACCCCCTTCCATCACCATGGCCCTTCCCACCACTCACATGCCCCTAGCCACTGCCCCCACCCACCCCTCAAACCCGACTCTCTACGACCTTCCTATCCCTAGCTACAGCCCCTTCTAACCAGCAAGTGCTCACTCACTCCCACCAAAATCTAATCAGTTGAGTCCAAGTGGATGTTTGAGCCAAATTTGATGAAATTCCATCAAGGTATTCCTGAGATATCGCATTAACGAGCATGAAACGGGCAACTCATGAGGTCACAGTGACCTTGAACTTTGACCTTTGACCACCAAATGTATTTAATGATTAGATTCTGATCAGTTCATCCTTGTGTGCAAGTGGATGTTTGAGCCAAATTTGATGAAATTCCCTCAAGGCGTTCTTGAGATATCATGTTAACGAGCATGAAATGGGCGGTTGTGAGGTCACAGCGACCTTGAATATTGACCACCAAATTCGAATCAGTACATCCTTGAGTCCAAGTGGAAGTTTGAGCCAAATTTGAAGAAATTCCGTCAAGGCGTTCCTGAGATATTGCGTTAACGAACATCGGATGGATGTACGTACATACGGATAGACAAAACATAATGCCTCTCTCGCTCTCACACACACACACACACACACACACACACACACACACACACACACACACACACACACACACACACACACACACACACACACACACACACACACATTAAAATCACTAATATACTTTATATGGCCAAAGTTAATCACATACGGTAATATTTTTTCAATTCAATTCATTCATTCAATATAATTTGGTTTTGGGCATAGTAAAAACACACACAGAAAACACAGTAGACAGACATATACACAGACAACAAATCTAAGCTAAAGAGCTCATTTGGGACTATATTAGGCTGACAGTGAAAAGTGCATTTAAAAAAAATTCTAATATTCAAAGTCTATCTTCTATTTCAACTAACTTTCTCTTCCATTATCCTTTTCTTCCTCCCTCTCTATCTGTGGCCTGTTTCTTGAATAGCATCAGAGCAGATATAACACACACATAATACACTGGTCGCTCTTTCCACACCATTTGGTAAGCATGCGAAAAGCAGCTGCCAACAAGTGGCCACCTGCACCATTTGTTCTTGCACAATGCAGCACACCTCAGTCTGTGAAACTGGCAACAAATAAACAACACAGCACTTAGATGTTTATTGGGGGACGATCAGTTGTCTAATTTGCCTTGAGAGAACTTTTCCTTGTCTGACCTACCTACCACAGCCTTTCACATGACCTCTCAGCAATGTCAAGAGTAAGGTCATGTCCATATCATGTTTACAGTCCAAACACATGGGTGTTCCCTCAAATGAATTATGGACATAGCAGATGACAAGTAAGACAACGGTCAGTCACACTGAAGACAGATAGCCAAGAATGAACAGCAGATGGCGAACTGTAAATGTGACCTGGATCTTCAATATTGAATAAATACTTTATTTGAGTGAAGGTTGGTGCCAAAAACTATACACTGTGGAAGCATGTAGGCTAGGTGTACTTTTTTCTACTGTAAATCCCTCTGGACAGTGCAGACATTATTGATCAATTCTGATTCAGGATATAATTATTATTTGTACCTCTCTCAGATGATTGTGAATGTTAAAATATTTAAAAAGGATATGTTTAAAAAACTCTCAAGCGCTGTAAAAATGTATTTGTTCCTACTGTTACAACCCGGCTCAAGGAAGTAACAAAAGGAGGGGTCATAAGTAAAAGTTATAATAATAATTTATTACCTATAGGGAAAATAACTAGACAACACAGACTATACCAAACCAAAATAACAGATCAAAATGGTTCATAGGTGAGGGGGGAGAAACTGAATGGTCTGAAGGTCTTCTTCCAAGATCGAAATGTCAATAAACTGACCGGAAGCATATTCAGTGTGCAGACATTACTTTATTTTTCAAGTTCATAATTTATTTGTCCTGCTCCTGACCCACTGAGCTGATGTGCACGCTCTACTTCCTTCTTCATTAAACACATGTGCAACCATAACATTAAAGAGGACCCCGGCACTGGAACACCTAAATGGAATGGAAGTTGGAAAGCATCATTAATGTTTTGGTTACACCTGTTTACCCTGCCTTTGAGACAATCAATGGCTGCTGTGAATAGGGTCTATTATGTATTTGCCTCTGGTTCCTGTTCTCCTGTGCTATTCCCTTCTCTTAATGGCTCCTTTCAGGTATCAAGGTCTGCGGAGGATGGTGGCAAGAAGCTGGCCAGGGGGCAGCGAGGCGGGTTGGTCACACTTAAACGCATAACTTTGTATGGTTGTATTTCAACGAAGATTCTGCTTTGTAATGTAGTATGAGGTTTTAATAAGGGTTGTGCAATATTGGGCTACATTAAATGTGGACAGAGATGATGCGTAATAAGCTATAGGTTCAGTTCAAGTTCAGTGCAATAATTGTACAATATGATGCAAGGATGGGTTGTTCTGCCTTATCCCAGCAATGACTAATGATTTGGGGCATCTGGGTAGTGTAGCGGTAAAAGCACTGGCCTATACCACCAGAGACCCGGGTTCAACTCCCAGCAGCGGTACCTCCAGCTTGGTCAGATGTTCCTACAGAAACTGGCCGTGTCTGTGGGTGGGAAGCCGGTGGGGCATGAGTCCTGGTCGCTGCACTAGCATTGCCATAGTAACTAGTAATTCTATTACAGTTACTAATAATCCAAGTAACTTAAAGTTACTGCATTACTTTCTCTAGCGCTGGCACAGTGCAAAAATGAAGTGTGGAGATTGGTCTGGCTATGCAAGATTTTTGCATTGCCAGAACGCGATACATTTTCTGTCCTATAGGGCCTATAGGCAAATAAATAAAAAGTATGGTATGCAGTTTGGCTTATTGTTGAGTCCTCCTGTAAGGAGGAGGGGGGGGGGGCAGCAAAATAGCAATGTAACGTAATGTAAATGTAACATGTAATGTCACTTTTGAGACCAAGTAATAAGTAAAGTAATTTGATTCTTTTTTTAAATGAGTAATCAGTAATAAGTAACTAATTACACTTCCTGAGTAATTTGCAGGGATGCAAACTCACCAGAGTGAAAAAGGTGACAGATACCAAGGCAAACACAAAACCACTCAAAATCCTTCAATTAAGTGCCCTATATTGGGATGAAAAAGGTGACTGTCGCCTAAAGGGTAGTTTGCATCCCTGAATTTGCTCAACATGGCAAACTGAGAACATAATTCATGGTGGATCCATATAATGGAGCTGCGGGTCTGCCGGAAACCACCATATTTCTGGTTTGCAAAGCAAACGAAACTTTTGATAGATGTTGTGATATCAAGTGTACCTATTCAGCTCAGTTGCAGTCCAATCAGGCCTATAGAAATAACCATTAACATTTATTTAATTGGACATCCATCTTAAGCAATGAAAAAAATCCACCAATGATATACATAGGCGTCTTTCATCATAACTAAATTGTTTTATGTTACAGTAAGTTTATATGACAAAATAAAAATGGTTTTAGTGTGTAATTATATGAAATCATCTTTTAATGAGGAATCTCACAATTCCAGGCATCAATCATGTGTAAATACCATTTAGTGTTAGTTACTGCAGTGGAGAAATGCTGAGAATGCAGCAATGCACACTGACCCACTGTTACAGTAACGAGGCCCAGGCTCCCCTGGATTGCTCAATGCTGGAAGTTCAGCAGCAGCAGAGCGGCCTATAAAACAGCAGAGAAAGTCTGTTTTGGACACAGACATGAAAATGAAGGCTCAGATGAGACTGTTCTTTCTTCTTGCTGCGGTTACCTCGCTGGTCCAGGCCCAGACACCAGCTGAACCTGACTATGAAGATTTCCTCTTAAAACTTCAGCTTCCTGTGGAGAACTTCCGCCCGCTTCTGAATCAACTGCAAGTAGAAACTGTAAGTATGTCAGGAGACCTTAAGACAGTTTGCCTTCATACAAAGACACTGGCAATTCAAGACGTGTGACATTTGGATATTGAATTAACACTGAAATATCTTTCCTCTATTTAGCTGCAGCCAGCAGATGAAGATGTGTCTGCTGGGCCAATCAGAAGCCTGACATTTCCTGCACAAGAGACAGAGTGCGACTCCACACAGGAACCTGGCAATCTCTGCCACCTGAAGACAAATGGGGTCAGTAAAAGCATTACACGCTATCTCACCTTTGAATTGTATTTAGTCTTGTTGGAATATACTGTATTTACTTCAGGGTTGGAGTTATAATCTGAGCTTTGTGAGGGTCTCTAAAATAGGCAAATTGATGTTAGGGGCGCACGGTGGGTTGGGGTTGGCGAATACAAGTGTTGGTTACTTTTTTTCAAGTGTGATCAGTTACAAGAGAGAAAGACAGATAAAGAGAGGTCCAATACTTTCACTCTTGCACATAGGCCTACACACATATGTACACAGCACACACACAGCAGCCCATTTTGCGCCCCACACAACAAACGACGCTGTCCAAGTGCTGAACGATTATTATTTTTGGAAAATTGAAAACATGTTTCTTTTAGCCTATTTATCTCGCTAACATAAATAATACTAATTACATTGAAAAATGCATTATTTGTGATTCAAATAATGTTTGTTGCCACATAATATTAGACCCCCACAGTTGTGTGTTCATGGGGGGCTCAGAGTCTCCTTATGGGAGCTCAGCCCACATTGGCCCCCACATAACTTGAACCCTGAATTACTTGTTAAGACTGTGAACTGCGACTTGTCAGTCTTGTCTCTGTATGTTCTAGATCTCATACAAAGAAAACAAACATCTATTTTACAGACACTGATCTTGTGCAACGTGAAGGTTACCCACCCAGTCCAAGAGATCGATGACATCACATCCTCTGACGTTAGATGTGAAATGGCAACAGAGGAAGCACCACTGGTAAACTCATAATGAAATACTGCCTCACATTTTAAGCAAAACAGAATGTCAGTCAAATGTTCCAAAGGAGGAACAGCACTCATTTTGAGTGTTCAGATATGGTATTCCTATATCTTTTTGACATTTCAGTGTAGATTTGTCAACATTAAAGTTCTTTTGTATCTTTTGTTTGGGGAAAATATTGGCTATGTAGGGCCAACATTTGTTAATCTCTCAGCTCTATAGGAAGGAACTTCAACTTGTAAATTTCCACTCACTGCAGTTTTTGGTTCTGTCTTTCCTTGCTCCCCTCTAACAACAGAAAAGGGTAAGAAGAAGCAGGTCTGGCAGGGGCTCCGGGCGAGGGAACGGTGGCAGCAGAGGGGGGAGAGGCAGCAGCAGACGGAGCAGCAGCAGAGGGGGGAGAGGCAGCAGAGGGGGAAGAGGCAGCAGAGGGGGACGAGGCGGCAGAGGTCGTCCAGGAGGCGGCTCTTCAATAGCCGGAAATGGAAACAGAGGAAATAGCGGAACCCGCACAGCATAACGTTATTGTGGCTTCTACACATTTGCTCCATTTCAAATTAATTGTATGTGTCTATGTTTTGACCAATGAACTGCACTTATTCTCTAAATTGTCTGCAACTTTAAAGGGATACACCACTTTTTTGGAAGTTTAGCTCATTTGCCACATCCCCCCAACATAACCAAGATACACCATGCCTTACCGGCACTGTCCACTCAGTTTACAGTGAGCTACAGTCGTGAAGTTAGTAATTATCGCCATAGAATGGAGGCTAATGATACAGCTGTTAAAAATCTGCCGAAACACACATCTCACTGCTCCATTCTATGGCGATAATTACTAACTTCACGACTGTAGCTCACTGCAAACTGAGCGGACAGTGCCGGTAAGGCATGGTGTATCTTAGTTATGTTGGGGGGATGTGGCAAATGAGCTAAACTTCCAAAAAAGTGGTGTATCCCTTTAAATCCAATGTTTGTAACTCATCATTCCAATTGAATCATGTTGTTGATTTCTATTAAACAAGAGTGTTTATTTGAAGACGTGGTATAATCACTTCATTTATACTAAGCACCTAATCGATAAAACAAATTAGTGATGCCACCTGTTGTCAAAAGAATACAGAGAAAATGTTCAGTGATTGTTTCTAAATTGCCAATCAAATAAAAACAAAGCATGTAATGAAATAAGCCATGCATGTAAGCACCACCATACAATTAAAAGTATTAAATCCCAGTATGCAAAAATGAGATTTTTAAAAAAATAGTTTGACTATTATGTTATATTTGTAAAGCACTTCTTAAAACACAGTAAAGTGCTTTATGAACAACAAAAAACAACATCAAATTGACAAAAAAAAGAAGCTGAGAAAGCAAGAGAAATTTCAAAACAAGGCAAGAAATAAAAGTGAATCATAAAGTGGGGGCTCAAACACAGAGTATGATAATATAAAACCAAGTCTATAAAATGCACTTTGAGAGAGACAACCATTTCAAAGCCAGCCCTGATGATGGCCAATTTGGACTTTGAGCAGCAAATAGGGACCTGCCTGCAAATCAGTACACAATTAAGTCAGTATAACTTAAATCAGGGTGGTGTGGGTTTGTCTTTCTGTTCTGACAAGAATCTATAGCTGCTGTATTTTACAAGCTGGAGACAAGAGAGCGACTTTTGACTGAAGCAGGAATACTGAGATGCAGGAGACTAGTGAGAAATGCATGGATGACTTTAATATCTAGCTCTCTAAAATAAGGAAATTGCCTAATTTTCAAAATATTTCAAATATGGAAGAAACAGGATTGCACAACGAACCCAAAGACTGCATAAACAATGTAATTGGCAGACAGTAGAGAGTACATAACTACTCATGTACTAATGGAGCTGGGCCTGCCAAAAAGCACCATTTCTTATTTGCTTTCATATTCATTTGGATTTTATATCTAATAACATCTTTATATCAATATCATCCTTGCCAGTATCAAGTAACAGTGACAGTATTGAGTAACAGGTTGTCAATATATGTCCAATCAGGCCTACATAAATAATCTTTAACATTTCTTAAAATGGACATGCATCAACACTACAATCAAAACTTAAAATATTTCCATATGAACTGTCAACAGACTGCTGTATATTAAACAGTACAACTCTAACAAAACAATATTTGAAATTATTAATTCAGAAAGTGATCTGTAAAACAATTTGACATTACACACATAGGAATTCAAACTGGAGAAAGAATTAAAATATTATTTTTTATTTAAAATCAACATCACATATCCAACCACACTTCAATGATTAAATACACTCAAAATATGATTTAGTTGCCTCTCTATTCACTTACAGAAAAAAAGTGTATCATAAAGCTGTGCTGAAAACAAGTTCTTTTGGCATTTCCATGTTCAGCTAGTGTCTCTTAAGTTACAGGGGGGAAAAAGACAAACCTATGTAACAAAATAAAACATGTCTTAAAACCTATTCAACACTTTAGGATGAAAACTTAGCACCTCGTTCCAGTCACCATGATTTATAGACTGGTTTATAGTGGATAAGAAGCCATAGTATGACAAGAGGCTCGGCCATGAACTGCCAGATACAGAGCGTACTCCTGCTTCTTTACGATTGTGAAGACAGGCAGTGCAAACTTGGACACAATAAGATTAATTGTGTTGCAAAATGATACAAGATGTCAAAATTGGTCTGTTTGCAACTCATCTTACAAGTCACATTCACAATATAAGAGTACAATTCCACTGTATACTTGATGCTATACACGACGACTTGCCAAAATAAATAAATACTGTACATATGTGCTGCTAAATCTGTGAAAGGAAGTCTTATCCGGAAGTCTGGTTTACATGAAACGGTTTCTATGTAGAACTAATACTAAACCTTAATCCTAAGGCACTGCTTCAAATAAAACGACAAAGCCCCAGCAGTGAGCTGTATATGTGGAGATGATATGTCTCTCGACAACATACTGTAAACTCACTGCCTTTGTAAAAATGTAGGTTACAACAAATCAACAGCAATTACAATAGCGTATTTAACTAAGTCTAGGGTGTGACAGGAACACAGAGACATCGGTTGGTTACATTGTAACCCAGGTTATCTGAGTGGAGAGACTATTTCTCCCCACTACATGTTCAATGTAGGTATGGGATGATCCTTGATCAGCGCCAGCTGACGTGAATTACACTTTGAGACACCTCCACCTGTGGTGAGGCCATGCACTGATTACCTTGATGCTATATCAGTACCACGCAGGCGTGGCCTCTTCAGTTAACCTTGATTAGAACCGTTTGAGTGGCTCTTACCTGGAGAGATAGTCTGTCCACTCAGTGAAACCTGGGTTACAGTGTAACCAACCATTCTCCTTCATGTCGAGACTATAGTATATAGAGTACAGCAGGGATGACGTCTTTTTGTAGGCTTACCCAGAAGTCCCTGCACTTCCTGGTTCGTCGGTGTAAAATGGGATTTTTGTATGGGAATTTCGGTTAAATGCATGAAATAAGGTCTGTGCTTAACAAAAGTTTATGAAAGCGAAATGCCTACATTGGAAATGTAGTAGGGAGAGATAGTCTCGACACGAAAGACAACTTCCCCTACAGGGCGAGCTTTTACTGACCAGAGGTAAGAACGACCTGACGTGATTAGACGGTCTTTTGTGGACAATGACCATACTATGCATGTTGATGCTACGCTTATATACAAACAGTGAGAGAGGTCGTTCACGATGGAGACGGACTCAGTGTCCCTTTGAAACCTGCCCTATCTAAAATGTAGCTGATGCAATTATGTACATTTAAAAAAGTATATTTTCTGTCAGTGCAAAATTCTGAGTTAATGTTAGCATAATAATGCAGGTGTCAAAACTCATCCCTTCAACATGCACACACACACACACACACAGGCACACACAAAAACACCAAGAAAAAAGGGGAGGGGTCATTTTAAAACATGGGGAGGGGAGGGGGGGTGCAAAAAATACTTCAGACGTCTTACAGTAGTGGAGGATGAGAATGCAACAAAAGTAGGTTGATAAATCTGTGGGTATCATGTCATTTATCAGATATGCACAGTCACAAGAATACATGCCACCTTGTTTTCAAGTGTTTATCACATTCAATATCATGCAGCTGGGCATGTTATCTGTGGCTGTGCCGATTAAGCTATTAGGGAAATGGTAATATAATCCATTAAGATTTGTTTTTAAACTTCTTTTCCTAAATATTGCCTATTCAGTCTTCTGTTTTGTAGCTATAAATCATTCAGACAAAAATAATTTTTTTCATTAGCTAGTGGGTGGCACATTTTCAATTATTTCCACTAACATTATTATAATTGTGACTTATAGTGATTCATGACTTTGTAAAGTTTTGCGAAAGATTTCCCCCCCAGCAAAATAAGCTATATATATCCTTCTATATACTTTTCTTTTCCTTCTTCTTTTTTTTTTTACCCAAAAATAAATAATAAAAATATCATTCAATTAAATAGGGGTGGGGTGGGGGCGGGGAAGTTCAAATAAATAAGCCTAAACCTAAGATGCTGATGTTGAAAGCATTTCCCCCTCACAAGCTCTTGGAAAATATCAAGCAAACATAAGAGGGCTTTTACCATAATCTAAAGCTTCAACTGCTGCAGATACAGACAGTGCATGCATTACAATCAGCCCTCGTGATGAACCTCCACTTTGATGTGTGCATTTGGGGGAAAGGACACAAATTTCTAGCAGCACAAACAAATCAATGTGCACAATACAGATCTGTCAATGAAATACCACCCTGTTTTGTTCTAAGAAAAAATTCCCCACCACTATTTCTGGGAGGACATCAATGCTGGACTTGAAAGGAGCATGCTTCTGGAAAAAGCACAGAAAATGAAACCTGCCCCACTTACACCTGGCATTGAAATCCCAAAGCAGATAAGAGACACATCTAGATTGTCCCAAGAAAGGAAAGGATGCCAAACACCATCTCAAATGCCCACATGTACACAAGGGTAAATACCGGAATTCCATGTTCCTACACAGCCATTGAGGTAATATGGAAAAATAAGATTTAAATCTGTGTATGTGTTTGTTTACATGGGTGTTTAGGGATAAAGCCCAACTATGTGTCCATCTGCATTGGGATTTTAATGTCATGTGTAATTGGGGCGCATGCTTTCAATCCTGTTTTAAAGGCAAGAACAAAAATGTATTGTTATTAGTAATAGAGATATTAATACTGAGCAAAATCTGTATTTAGGCCCACTAAAAACAGACAGCAGCATTCAAAGCATATGTCCAATTAAAAGACCTGTTTCATCTAGCCTGGAGGTTTTCAAAGTGGGAGGCGGGCCTCCCCAGGAGAGGTCCAAGCAGTTTCAGGGGAGGCTCAGTGAATGGAAGTGAAAAAATTAGTTATCAAAAGGAGATCACATATAATAAGCCTAAATGTGTGTGATTTGGTTAAAGATAGTTCAGAGATACAGTAGTTTGGGGTAATTTAATTTTACTGTTTTTTCACACCTTCCCAGAGTCAGAAACTAATAAATGCCATCAGACAGACACTTGTCTATGTATTTGGGTGTAGTCTGAAGTATGTCAAACAGCAATATCAGGCTATCTTGGCAAACTCAATTGTTGAGTGTATGGGATCAAATAACAATCATGATAGGCCTACAGGAATTGAGTGAGGGGCAGAGGGGCACGCCTTTTTCCAAGCTTTGTCTGGAGGGAGGCCCACAGTCTCAGACTTTGAAAACCCCTGATCTAGCCCAAGAGAGCTTTTGCTAGATATAGTCTTCATATAGTGAGTGAAGTAATGTGGCTACAGCCAACTTTTTATGTTCTCAGTACTTTGTATCTTTCTCAAGCAGTCAATGTGGTAGTACAAAAAAATGTGGATTACATATCATGATCCAATAGGCTTACAGAAATTGAGTGGGGGTGGGGGGCACCTTTTTCAAAGCTTTGTCTGGGGGGAGGCCCACAGTCTCAGACTTTGAAAACCCCTGATCTAGCCAAAGAGAGCTTTTGCTAGATATATATAGTCTTCATATAGTGAGTGAAGCAGTGTGGCTACAGCCAACTTTTTATCTTCTCAGTACTTTGTATCTTTCTCAAGCAGTTGATGTGGTAGTACAAAAAAATGTGGATTATTCATAGATAAGCAAGACGTAAAAGTGTATTTACATATGACAAGGGCCAAATAGAACAATGTAAAACATTCAAATTAAACTTTCATCATAATCAAACTTGGTCAGGCAGCTATAAGGATACAGCTTGCAGTCTTTGTAACACAGATAAAGACAACACTCTGTGAAAAAAGTGAAATTAGACCCTCACTGTAAACCCCCCACAAGCACAAATAAAACTTAAATTGTGCATACAGAGGCACAGCAGAAGTTGTGATGAGCCTTTTGCGTTCCACAATTAAACTGCCCCACCTAGCATCACACAGTGATCCTGTTCACACACTATATTCTCTCTCTCACTCTCTCTCTCACACACACACACACACACACACTTTGAGCGTTTTTTAAGCGGTGCAGCCGCTTCTATAAGTGACAATGTGTGCCCATCCGTTTTTACAGAGATTTCAGCAACTCACGAGAGGTGCGCACAAGATTTAGCCTAGGCCCCTCCCCCGTGCCTCTACAAGGAAGCCGGAGTGGGGACAAAATGCACCGCGGCTCCGAAGCTGGTGAAGCACGCACGCACGGGCACATGCATGCGCACACACAGTGCCAGAAAGAGGAGGAGAAGTATAGGGTACGACCTGCGCAAACCTGCACCGCTTACTTCAACTGGGTGTGATTTTTTTTTTAATACAAGTTTATAACAAATAGAGTGGATGGTGAAAGGGACGGAAGACTTATGGTTTCCCTGATGCCACAGTCCGCCGGATGTGACAGGAGGAGGCATGGAGGTGCAGAGACAGTGGTTATTCAATGAGCTCCTCCACCTACAAACGCTGAACGATGCTTTAAAGGTCCAAGCTAAATTCTCCATGAAGATCATCTAAGGCCACAATGTTCGTTGAAGAAAGTAAAGTGTAAACACTACAAAAAAAAAAGAGAGAAAAGAGAGATGATCATAGCTATGCGTCCTTGCTGGGATAAAAAGCCATTTTTGGTGGCTTCCATTCAAGAAACGAGTCATGTGCAATCTTATAGAGTTAGTTAGAGAGAGCACATACCCTATGACATAAGGCACTTCAACAACTACTCCTGGTGCGCTGCTCTGGAGCAGAGCCACTGTTAATCTCCTGTTCTCCTTCATCCTCCTCCTCTTCCTCTCTCCAGCCGCCCAGGTGGAGCGTGGTGGGCATGGAGCTGCTGGCAGCAAGGCCACTATGTGCCTGGAAACCTGATGAGAGCGAGGACATACAGGCAGAATCCAGTCAATGCAGAAGAAGAACACAGGATCCAGAGTCCATGCTCTGCAGCGAGCCAGCAGTTGGGTCTTACTTTCAGACTTAGTTTGGACTAGGGGTGCACCGATCACGTTTTTTGCCACCGATCACCGATTGCCGATCGCCTATGGGAAATATCTGCCCAACCGATCACCGATTACCGATCACCGATATATAAACAAACAAAAAAAGTTTGGAAACTTTCGGTCGATTATTTCTCCCCTTTAATAATACCAATTGGCATTGTATTTTATATCGTTGGAAAGCCTGATTAGTGATAGGGCTTTTTTTTTTATAAAAAAAAAAAAAAAAAAAAATTATATAAAAAAATATCGGCAATCAGCCGATCGCATATTTGAGGTCAAAATCGGCCGATACAGATTGCTTGCCGATCGATCGGTGCACCCCTAGTTTGGACACTAAATTGCAATTATTTATTTAGATATGAGGATGCTCCGTGTGACGATATCTACATTTTTAAGCATGAAAAGAACTTAGAACGTCACAGAGAAGCCATGCATTAGAGTATGTTCGCTGCTGTAACTTACTGAAATAAAGTGCCTCCACTGCAGACTTGTGACAGCAAAACAACTACATGAAGGGGTCGAGTAACGTCACTGAAGCCGCTGCCTGCTACAACCAACAGCTTCATCAACGTTTTTCATGGCGCGGCCATATGCTAGGGTTTGACCTAGCCTTGTTTTTGAAAGGCTTACAATCCTCATTCTATGCAAAAAAGAGAACTCCTTATGAGTTTGTTTCCCTTTCCCCCCCACACAGAGGCCGGAAGGGCCTTCAAAATTAATATTTTGATTTACCAGCGTTGGTGCGTAGCTCTCTCATCGGCACTGGGTTCTGCCACTGCCCTGAAGTTCTCTGGGGCTGGGAGCTCTGCTGGTGGACCTGGAGAGACAGGCAGGCATCACGGCACAGCAGAACAGAGTGCTACACCAACACTACAACAACAACACAAACCTCCAGGCAAACCACAGAGAACTAGCTCCAGGATAAATATGATCGTCTGTTCGTGGTCAGGAAATTACCTCGTGCATGTAGATGGCATGGAGGCTCATCTCCGCTGAGGCAAACTCTGAAAGCAGTGCATTGCTCCGGATACGAGAGTCGCTGTCAGACATACTGAGAGAGACACACTGTGTTATCCAAAGCCACAGATTAGTCTACGGCTACACATTTATCAGTGTCACTAAACACTAATCCAGATGCAGTATGTAATCAAGAGGTCAAATCTATACTGCCATTAGGCCAGTAGAGAATGCAAAGGCTGATGATGAGTTACCTGTGGATGAGGGTGCGATCGCTGCGGTACATGGTGCTCTCTGGGTGGGTGGAAAGGGGCAGGAGGCCATGTGAGCGGCTGCGGCCGGCGTGTGCGGGCTGAGAGGTGGACAGAGAGGCCAAGACGCTAGCCGCCGCAGAGGCGGCCGTGCTGCTCGGTGGGCGGGCGTGGCGGTCGCGCCCCGGCAGTCCAGACGCAGTGAGAATGGGGTGGGCCAGGACACTGGCCAATACGCTGTCAGGCTGGACACAACGACACACATCAATACATTAAGTAAATTCTTCCTCTCTCATCTTTCCAACATGTGCCCTTAACGAGCGGACTCTGCCTTAGTTAACGAACGTTAATGAGCAGAGTTTTTTCCTGCCTTGCAATGGTGAAAACCATAATCTATAAGTCTATAAAGTCTATATATAAGTCTACTGTATATATAGTCTATAAAGCTGAAGTGTGCGTTAAGGACATACATGTAAGCTGTGACACTTAAGTGAATAATTCTACCTGAGTAGACCTTCTTACTTACTTCTACGAGGGATCAGCTGAGCAGCATTTTGGTAAACAAACCGCGTCACTGGGTGGCAACGGCAATGGAACCCTATGGAGCCTTAGCTTTGGGAGGCTTGAGTGTCTGACTCTAGCCGGCTAACTCTGTTTACATTTTAAAAAGTACGACAGTTCACACATTAATATGACATGCATATATTATACATCAAACTCTTGAGCTACTTCTGCTCTCACTCAGAATGTCAAAAGATAAGCGATGTGATGTATAGTTTTTGAGATATTAATGTTTGTTTGGCACAACTCATACTAATAACTGCCGTGGGGTTCCGCATTTCTGGGTGGCAAGTGACGTCACGCTGATTTGTCCTATATCATGGTCTGGGAGAAAACTCTTCTGATTGGCCGGCAGGTTAAATTTTAAATTAAATGGTACTGTTTAACACACACAATCGGTAATCACTGTTCTAAATTCATCCGCTACCTAAACTGTAACCTTCTAAAGAAATCTGAATATTTTATTGGCCTGTCGCCATCTTGGGGTTCTTGCGCAGCTCGTGCGAGACAGAACAAGACCAGGGGTTTCCCAGAGCCGCAGCTACGCCTGCTATTGGTCCGTGATTGGCAAGCTGCGCGATCACTGGACAGGCTAACTGTCAATCACGCCAAAACATAGTCTTTTCTTCTTTACTCTAAACGGGTGAGTTATATAAGCCCCCCCTCCCGTACAGTTGTTATGAAAGGTGAAACTAGCTACAGTAAGTAGTAGACCCAAACTGAAGGAGAGGGTTCTTCGCCTCCACGTCGCATTTTTTTTTAAATATCTTTCTTGTTTGTATCACTGACATGGTCCTCAGGGTTTCTTACCCCAGATGCAGAGTTGTTGGACAGCAGCGAGGTGCAGAGAGGAGCCTCAGAGAGCAGCAGCTGGGTGGAGGGGCCTCCCTGGGCGTCATGGTGCACCTTCTCCTTCAGATGGCTGATGAACACGGAGCTCTCCTGGGGGGGCTGCCAGCGCGGGTTCTTGATGGTGAAGTGCATGAGGGACAACTCTGTCTTTCCGTTCTCAGCCTGCTGGTAGACAGAAGCCTCTGTCTGGCCCTCGGACATCCACTGCAAAGACATCAGAGGATAGAAAAATGAATCAGAGCAACTATCAAAACGTTGAGAGAACGATCTAGAAATGAAACATTTACTGTAACCCCAACTTGTTGAGAGTCATCCACTCTCCCGCTACAGAAAGCTAATGACTGGATTGGCACAGAAAACATAAATGTTGAATAACTAGGTGAATCCTACGCAACAGAAGTACTCAGCCTTACCATTGGGTTTCCATGGCGTCGGATGTCCATCTGTGCGAAGGAGCAGATGTCCCCGACTCCAATCACCTCCACGGTGAAGTTCCGGAAGAAGTCAATGATCTCCAGCGACTTGTTCCTCAGGTGGAAGATGAGGATGAAGGGCGTGACAATAGGACTGAGCAACTCCTCCAAGATGAACACCTGATTTGCACAAAGACAGCACTTATAATGCATCGAATTTTAAATATAGTCAAATTCAAAATGATAAATTTTGCCAGCTTTTAAATACAACCTTTAAAATCAATTAACAAAATACAGTACATCAATAAATCATTTGTGTCATATTGTGTCTAGTCTCATGTTTTTGCATTGACCAGGTGCTACATGGAAAAATACATCAATCACAGCCAAAACTCATCCATAATTTCAGTTGTGAGTGTGACAAATGAGTTGTCTATCCACAGAGTTTATGCCTTCCTCACCGCTTTGTACTGGAACAGCTGTGCTACTTCGTCGCGGGTCTCGCCCTTGTTAGCATTGCCCCTCCAGTGGTCTGGCATGTAGTGAATGTATGCCAACACGCACTGCAACAGCTGTTCTGGACACCACACCATATGCTCATCTGGGATGAAGGACCTGGCGTAGGTTGGGAGCACAACAAATCATTAAAAAAATCCACCACAGCATTACCTTAGCATGTCAGAGAAGTGAATTAGGAATGTCTAGAGGTTTGCTTTTCGGACTGAAAATGTGTGACCATTTAAGAGACAAGAAAAGTTTTCATGACTCCATGAATAATTGGTAGGTAGGATCATAACACTGGTACATGAAATAGCAGCCCCTCTTAGAAGTGCCATTCAAGCCCAACTGTCTGTATATTGTATACAAAATAAACAAAATAAGAACACTAAATAAAATGATGACTCTTTCTTAAAGTGCAACACAAGAGTGGTCCAGCAATGGGCCGTGGAAGAAACAGGTCCCCGACTGAAAACTACCCTGAGAGATCTAGATAAAACTCTGCCAGAAACACTAGCCCTGTTCCAAACTGTTCCCTATTACAGAGACGACGATAAAGTGTATTCGCCATTTTCTTTTACTAGTGTCCGAATACGCAACTGTTAATTTGATTCACTATATACACTATAAAATACCCACAATGCACTACAAATTCTAGCGAAGAGCAAATGCACCCTACATTTTCTCCCATATACCACAATGCAATGCGGTCATGTTTACCAAAGGAGTGAGGTAATGTGCGAAACTCATTTGATCGTTCCCCATATAGTTTACTAATAGTGAACTCTTATGATAAACACTACATGGGGAATAGTGAGTGAGCGAATGACTGAGTGAACCGACGGCTAATGTGTTACCCTCCAGCTGCTGCCCTCACCTGGTGATCGTGATAACCACTCCCAGCACAGTGATAGCAGTCAGAATGTGCTGCACCGTCAGCACGTCCTCGTCGTAGACCGTCAGGGCAATGAGCACAGCCAACACTGAGCCTGAGAAGAAGGCCACATTCTTAGCCATCACAGACAGCAGCGGCGATGTAAAGGAGTTCATGTACTTGGAGGTGGGTTTGTAGCCGCGACCCAAACGCCCATGCAGCTCGTGGTCCAGCTCGTTGAAGTGTCGCAGGTACAGCCGGCCGTAGAGGGACCAGCGTCGCGCGCCCAGGCTTCCAGGCTCTCGTCGGATCACCTCCGTGTAGCTGAAGAAGGCGTAGAGCACCTGCCACACCAGGATGAACGGGCAGAGCAGCAGGTTGGTCAAGCCCATCATCAGGATAACCCTGCTAAGCTGCTGGGCAAGCTCCAGGCGGTTTCCAGCCCGCTTGTACTTGGGGTGCAGGTTCCACTTATTCTGAAAAAGCGAGCCAGGCCCCCAGAAGAGGATGAGCTCAAAGTTGTACTTCAGGCCCTGGGTGAGGAAGACCACATTGCCCAGCAGGGGGAGCTGCAGCTGCACAGGTAGCAGAGATTTGTTGACCATGGCCACCATGTAATTCTTGAATCGCAGGATGCGGTGATAGATGTCAAGCTCTGTCAGCTCCTTCTTGTGGATGCACATCTGCTGCTCTCGTTGCAAGCTGATGAGCCGGTCCTGGACTTCCTGCCATGTGAAGTTGCACAGTTCATCCTGGGAGAAGGTGGAAAGGAGCATAAGGGAAACTTGAGTGACTAATACGGAGACAAAACATGACACCAAACCTCAGATCTGTGACACAGATCAGTGACATCACCCTAGGATTGTTTGTCATTTCATTTCTGGTCATTCATAAGCTCAAAACAGCTATTTTCAAAATGTTGTTGTGGATGACCTATTGCTCCATGTATAGAACACGCCTTACCATTCTGATCTTCAGTGCTTTGATGTAGAACTGCCGAATCTCCCAGTAGCTCAGAACGTTGCAGAAGACTTTGATAAGCCGATAGAGCCAGAAGATGGCTGCCATGATAAGGAGGAATATGATCCAGCTGTTCTCTTGGATGCTGAATAGAAACAGAAAGGATGAAGGGATAGCAAAGAGAGGAAGATAATCTGACAAATTGCTCAAAACAGAAGCGGGCTCATAAAGGCATCTGGGATTCAGAATTATAAGGACAACCATCTAAAGCGGGTATTCAAGGGTGCAAGCATGACCCCTCCCAGGCCCCCACCCTCATGTTTGTATATGTATATATTCACTACACATGATAAACAGATGAGGAATTTTGCAACTGTTGCTGTATGTAATGCATTCAGACACCAAGTTCTTGTTTACATGTTGCGCATTCAAGAGCCAACATACTTGAATCCACAAATAAGGAAGGAAGCTTCTGAGTATCCTGTGTCAAAACAAGACAACCCTGGATATCAGGAAATCTATACTGTACATGTACCACAGTAGCCAGTGTTAGTGTGATTGCTGTTGGTCTCTTGAATTATTTAATTGAATAGAAACAAACAAGATGGTAGAATGATGGAGGGACAAGTATCTGGGTTTAAATTAAAATGGAAATCAGAGAGGGGTTAAAGATCGTATGAGAAAAATAGAGATGATATTGATATAAACGATTATTCCGCTATGGTCCAGCAGCTCATGGGCAAATTGATGATAAGCCTACTAGACTAGCAAGAGAAAAACAAGCATCGGCTAGGCTACATCTTGGAAAAAGATGACGGGGGTGGGGGTGGTCTATGCCTTGCAGCCAGCTAGTGAGGTGTCATGTGTTTATCAGCATGCTGGCCCAGCCAAGTTGTCAGTGTCTAAGTTAGCCAGCTTTACCACACAGAAGCTATCAATTACATCTGCCCCATTTCCTAATAGCACTCTGAACATAGCGCACAACAAAATAACTTCCTCGTAATCCGTGTTGTACACTAGAAGCATTCATTTGCCCTTACGCATCAGCTTTGAAGCATTCAACATGAAACAAAACCACTAGGCTAGGATCAGCTTTGCTCTGTAGATAAACCCTAATCTCTTCAACGCACGTGTGCCTAAAATAACTGAGTCAGAAACAAGTTTCTCGGAAACAAGTTTCACTTGCACTATGAAGTAAACAAACTTAAAACGAGGTTTGACTTTGGTCAAACAATTCCACGTGCACCTTGTACTTTTTGGTTAAAAATAAATAAATAAATAAATAAATAAATAAATAAATAAATAAATAAATAAATAAATAAATAAATAAATAAATAAATAAATAAACAAACAAACAAACAAACAAACAAACAATCAATCAAACCTTTAGCACTAACTGACCTGGTAATCAGTTGTCACCATAGGTATTCAGACTTTTTTCCCCTCCCAACTTGTGATCAATGATTGTAATTAGGCAGAGGTCTTCAAAATGATAATACACCTACATGTTCTAGCTATGTCCAAAATGATCACATTTCTGGAACTCTACGTTTAAAGCTCTGTCAGATGTCCTGGGACACGAGGTAGCTGGCTTTATTTGGGATACCGGGAGAGGACAGTCAGCACAATGTTTATAACACTTTTGGCACGCAGATTGATATTGAACTGGAAACAGGCACAGCCCCCCAATCAAACTATATGGATTAGACGTCCATAGACGTCATGCAACACCTTAAACTAGAAAAACTCAGATTCACCTTACAAGCTTCTACTGAGACATTTTACAAGACTTTGCAACCCTTCATTGATTATGTAGAAGCTAGGCAATCAACTTTGTTATAACTCTGCCACAAAGGCTAGGTTATACCTATGGTAGGATGTCAATACTCACCATGTAAAGTAGCTTTGTACTTTTGATCATATTTATTCTGTATTATGCTGTGTGAGTGTGCATAAGAACGCTGTTGTTTTTGTAACATTTGATACAATTTGTATGCACTGCTTTCTGTCGGTTAACTGAAAAATACCAATAAACAGATGTAAAAAAAAATGACAATGCAAATGTAACATCTGAGTCACATTGCCATAGTTTCTGTGGTAGTTGTGTCTTTTTGGACTATGTGTGAAGAGTACAAGCAATTCAAATTAAAACATCACTACGGATACTCAGGTCAGCCAATAATGGTAGTTAACTGTTCATGATCTCATATGGGGTTTTGTGTGCTAAAAGGTGGAAATGTTCTACTAAAGTTAAATATTTATTTTAAAGTGCTAAGCGTTATTATTATTATTATTTTTTTGCCTGCCATTTTAAATACATGAGAGCTGTCTTCATATTCTGGCCTGGGTTGAAGAAAGAGACGCACAGGGTACGGTAAAGTAGGCCACTGCTCCATATTCCTAGCCTATGAATGTGACTGTATCTTGCAGTTTCAAAGCATAGTTGACAGAATCCAATAAGCAATTATTAGGTTTTAAATGTATGATTACAACTTAATTAGGCCAGACAAATGATTTCCCTCCAAAGGCCTGATAAGGTTTTGCTGTCTCTAAAGAGTCCCTATCACTACCATAGCCTAGAACTGCTTGAGAACACAGTACCCAATCTGCAATTTCAGTGGTCCCTGTAATGAGAGGATAGCCTCATCATATTTCTTTCACTCACCCCCCCCCCCCTTCCCAACCAGCTTAACTGTGTCAGAAAAAAACTTACAGCAATTCCACATAAGCCCAGTCTCACACACCTAGAAGCTCTCCATAATAACTATTATGCATGATTACCTCTGAGTGCACTGCTGGCTAGGTAGGATGGCATCTGGCAGAGTGACCTTGTTTCTGTCCAAGGGGTTCTGTCCCGGCCCGGTGTGGTTGACTGCTCGGTTGGCAAACAGGACATCATACTCCACGCAGTTGAATAGGAACGTTGTGAAAGTGACAACAAACAGAAACTGACTGTGACAAGGAGGGAGGGGGGGGGAATAGATTAATTGTGTTCATGCTTAATGACAGATTGAGCAAATCTGTGAAAGTGATGGTAACATACAATTTAATATTCAAGGTCATTTTTAACATCAAGTCACAGACAATGGTATTTGTTCTGCATATCAATAGACAGTTGATTTGATTATAATAATACGGTGGTTAAGACTTTGCAAGCATAATGCGCAGCACAGTAATCTATTGACAAGGAATATGATGACAGGCTGAGGTTTGTTTTCAGCTGTCATCATGATGGAGATGGATTTTCCCAAGCTCATTAATGGAGGGGCCCCATGTGAATGAACCCACTGTTAGAATCAGACAAACACCAGATCACCTATTTAGCTCAGACTGTAAATTCAACACAAATTCAGGATTAAATATCCACAGAACACAGTTATCTTCCCTACTTCTTTATTAATGTATATTGACCTGACCGCAATGCTGCATACAGACACTAAGACAAATTCCTTGTATGTAGTATGTACAGTAACTTGCATATTGTGGCAATAAAAGTGATTCTGATTCTGATCAAATAATAAGGATGCCCTACTGACCTGGAGCCAGCAAAAAAAGAAGAAGAAGAAGAACAACAACAACAACAACAACAACAACAACAACAACAACAACAACAACAACAACAATCTCAGGCCAACGAACTAAGCAGTCACTATCCTATCCTGAATGTGCCAACACTTGGCAAAGGCTGTAGATGTGAGCATTTCCCCAAAAATGATTCCCATTCAAGTGGGAATTTAAAGTAGAAATCAAACACTGTCCATGTGTATGTTGGTTCATACTCCAACCAGCCCGATGAGATTTATTTTTTCAGACAAGAGACTTAGGCTAAAAAGAATATGTCACACAAAATCATTTGTTTAATAGAAAAGCATTAAATTAATAGATGATGATTTAGAACAAAATTAAGTTTTGTTTGGGGGCAATAGGTATTTCTTGTGAGATTTAAGTATAGCTGTTGTGACAGATCTTCTGGCTGAGCTTGTTCATGTTGAAGCCTGAAGCATTCTCAACTGTCATAACAACATGAAATATTACCAGCAAGATAACTGCAGCCAGATCTAACTGAAAACAAAGGTCCCACTCAGAATTGTACACTAATACTGATGCTCCTAATTAAAAGTATATTCCTATTTATGTCCTATGATGTATTCATTTTGTAATAGAAATTAAGATTTTATACTGAATACTTACATGAGTTCGAAGAACTCTGTCAACATCATACAAGCAAAGCCATTCTTTTGATGAAAATGATAGATGTGGATAGTGCAGTTAAGGTAAATATAAGATATATACAGACAGTGGTTTCCACTTTCAATTGCACACATTCATGTCATGATATGGCAAGCAGTGAGGAGGGGCTTTTGGGGCGAACAAAAGAAAGAACAAAGAAAGCATTTAAAGACCACATGAACCGGGTCTCAGAGAGGGTCGGTGACGTATCAGACTGAAAACAGATATTCTGAGATGAAAGAGGGTTGAGAGGCGGGCCATAGCGTGTCGATTATTTGATTTGACAGTTCTGGGGACTGGAGTTGGCATTGGCCAATCCTGGTGTGTTCCACCCCCAAATCGAGCGTGTTCTGGCGTTACGGGAGTGGGCTCCGGAGAGAACCGGGGCAGCAGGCTGCTTCCGTGTGGACTGGTGCGGACACGCCAAGGCAAGAGTGCTGCCTGAACGGCTTGGAGTGTTGACTAGCCGCGGTAAAGAGCTGCGGTAAATACAATATTCCTGGAATGCGAGTTTAACAAACCAGTTACATGTCCTTTGCATTCTACATTAAAATGAAGTCATTACAGTTTGTGCGGGCGAGACCTCGAGGGATAATCAATGAGGTACGGTAGAAATGAGCGATGAGGAGGAGGAGGGCAAGGAGGACAAGGATGAGGCATGGCAGGCTAGAAAGCTCGCTCTGTTTCTAGGATATATATGTGTGACAAGAAACCAGTTACAAATAAGTTGACAGTACAAAAAAGGATATCCTTGTGAAGAAGTTGTCCAGGTTCTTGATGTGGTGCCATGAGTCTGTAAGAGAATGAGCATAAAGCATTAGGTTACATACATAGCTGCATTATGTACTACATAATTATCATTATCTACTACATAATGATACAGGCTATATCGAAACGTATCTATATCTTTGGCTGTAAACCCACTGTAAAATGTACTCTCAATTACTTTTTAAAATTGCCAAGTTATTAGGTACATTGATTTATTGTTTTGATCCCCATTAATAGCTCCAGCTACTCTGGCGTCCACGTGTAAACACAAAAATACATTACACAACACAGAACATTGCACAACACATTAACAGAAGACAAGGATAAACGCAGACAACATTAGCTACATTAAGTTAAAACATCACGTCAAATGTCAAAAATAATCAGAGAAACCTGTCTGTGCAGTTAGCTATTCAAACAGCTATAACGTATGCATTTTGACATGTTTACCTTTCAGGGCCTCTGGCACATGCACCAGTAAATCCTCCTCCCCTGGCGGTGAGTCCTCCTCAAAGTCCTCAATTCTCTGATACTCCTGGTAAGCTTCAAAGTTGGCCATTGTGCTTCACATTCTTACAGTCACTCCATAATACTGAGACAGTTTTAGTAGACACTTGTGAAAATGCACGAATACAGCCTCTTAATTTTAGCTAGCAGCGGCTGGACCAATTAGGTTAGCTAACGCTAGCTACCGTCAACATTAGCCAACTTGCTATGTTGGATGGCCAGTGTCAGCGTAGCACGCGTGCATCTACCGTGTCATGATCTCGTCCAACTTTGTTAACGTTAATACTGAGTAGCGGTTAAAAAGTGTGAGAGTAAAACCGCAAACAAATCGTCTGTACCGAGACAGTGCAGTAGTTCTATACCTACATAATGGTATAGCTAACTCAGCCAAATGTCTGGTGGCTAGCCAATGATTCAGCCACTCGGGTAGTCAAAAAGGGTGCAACGATTTGTTTTGTTCCCGACTTGGTCCATCCGCTGAGTCTCCCTTCGTGTTGCTTGGACTAGACTTTTCTTGAGCTCGCTCAGTAGATAGACCTATTCACGGTCAACTTTAGTATTCAATCGAGGTCACTAGGTTTCCCAAAATAAACCATCTGTGTCTCCACTCTGTTTTGTCTTTCACAAAATGTCAACAAAACATCGTTGACGTCACTGTTTTTAGTTAGCGTCACTTCCGTATATAGTTGTAGTTTTTAGTTTTACTAAAGAAAAAAAATACTTCTGTTTTTCAGAAGTATGGCGGGAGTCGCTTATAATTTACAGAAACTCCCCAGAAAATGGCTTATTATAAAATAACGCCGTCTACTTTGTGTCATAAAAACACCAAAATAAAGATGAGCTCTGCACTTTGCTCGAGAGAAATGCACTCTGGGTAATATGGCAGCCTGCAGGTCGTGCGTTCCGAGCTTATAGATTAGTGGAATTTAACCTAGGAAACGTGCTATTCATTAAATAACCGAAACATGTTTCACTTACTTTATTGTAGAGCAAGCACCACTGCACCACTGCGGTCACTATACACGCGATGCAATAAATCACGAGATTTATGGAGACATTCACGGTAGGGTATATGTGGTCGGTTCCCATGTTATATTGTGATCTGTGGTAGAGTAGGCTACTGACATGTCCCAGTTTATTTACTAGCCGGTAGATACAGTACCAAACTTAAACGTTGTTTTCCATTAGTGTTAAGCGATATTGAAATACTGATACAGCTTCCTTGTGTATTTTTTTGTCAGCTGTTTTTAGGCTCAGTGATAGCTAGCTAGGATAGATTTTGAACTTGAGCCTGACAGCTTGCCTGCACTACACCTGCTTAAAGTTTTAGAAGCATTGTTTTTGTTATATTAATTTGTTCCTGTTTTCACGATTTAACCTATTCATAGTATTCCCTAGCCTCAGAATTTGACTAATCATGCCACTCTATGTTCTCAGAGGCTGCACCCTATGGCACTGCAGGCTCCATTCAACAAGACCCTACTTGTTCATACATAACAGCAATTACAATAAAACATACTTGCCTTAAAGACAAGGTTGTTGTCAGTCGAGTGTGGCTATTCGTGTTCTTAAAGGTCCCATCTTGTGTCAAACCAGATTTCCTTGCTTCTTTGATTATACAGGACTTCCATGCTATATAAACATCATGGAAGTCTCAAAACACATGGTCCGACTCCCCAGATAAAGCCACACCAGCCATGTCAGGAAAAAGTGCCTCCAAACGAGCCGTTTTGACTTCCGTGATGTTGTGACATCAAGTAACACTCGTTTAATTTACCCGCTTATAGCGCCACCCCACCAACTGAATGTGGAAGACCAAACCTTGTTGTCTGTAGCATAGCTGTTTAGAATGGAAACATGTACAGAAAACAATCAACTGCACCAAAGATGGATCTATCCCAACAGATCATCTTATCTTATCAAAACAGTGCATAGTTAATGAGGGAGGGGAGAGACAGAGCACATAGAGAAGTGCCACAGAGGCTGGATTTGATTTGTTTTTTTTTGCAACAGAATTCAGAACCTTGTTTTAAAGACCCATGAGACATGTTTTATACAGTTAAAAATAGCGTGATATGGGCCCTTTAAATATTATTAATATACAATGGCTATTTTCAATGGAAAAAGACAGGCTCTGCCATGACAAGAATTGCTTGAATTGGAAATTACGCAATATTTAAGAACATGAATAGCCCGGTTCAATGGACAACAATCTTGTGTTTTATTAATAGTAGGGCCATGTTCAAAGGAGCCTGCAGTGCCATATTAGGGTGCTCCTCCGACACTATGAGTGAAACTAATTAGTAGTCGAATTCTGAGGCGAAGTATTCCCATGACGTCACATGCATTTCCTACCAATATTGTGCTTTTCCAGATACACAGCTCATTGGCTGTGGCTATCATTTGATTATAACCACCTGTTAATGTATTACAATCACCTGTTATTTTCCTACCAATATGTGGGGATGTAACAGAATAATATGAATTGAAAAATGCTTATCCGTATTGCTTTGAATTCTTTTTTAGATCCTGGTTGTATTCGTCACCGGTGTCCAATGCATCCTCACGTCAACCTAGTAATGCTGTCGGTCGCATCTGGAGTCTGGCTCAGAGAGCTGTCCGCCAGTCCACCACCAAGACATCCAGACCCCCAGGAGTGGCTCTGAAGTGTATCCTGGGGCCTGCAGTCCTCACTGTCTCTGCACGGCTGTTTGCCCATGTAGCTTATTGTGAGGCAGATGTGAACAACAACATCCCAGTGGAAGATGTATTCAAAGACACTGTGCCTGAGTTCAAATGGCATATCCTGTGGGAATTTGTCAAACCTCAGCTCTTTGCTCTCATCGGTGCCGTTGTGGTAAGTTGTGGTGCCGTTGCGGTAAGCTTGTAGGCTACTATCGCTTTGGATAAAAGCATCTGCTAAATGACATAATGTAAACAGTTCACCAGAATATGCCTAGGGTATTATTATGGCATTTATGCTGAGCAACTAAATGTATGATCTCTTGTTCAGCTTGCGTTTGGTGCTGCTATCCTGAATATTCAAATCCCCCTAATGCTGGGAGACTTGGTGAATGTTGTGGCACGCTACCTGAGAGAACATGCTGGGAACTACATCCGTGAGATAAGAGGCCCTGCCCTGAAGCTGCTTGGACTGTATGCTATCCAAGTAAGTATATATTTTCCCCTTATCTCACCCTTGACCTCTTCCCCCTGATCCTGAGATTTGTGACGAGCATGTAGGCTATACATACAGTGTCCAATAAACACGTTATGCAAATGTTTGTATGATTATAGGATTACACAGCTCCTTATAGATGATGTCTGTTATTCCCTCCTCATCACCTTCAATAAGTACTTTCACACAGCTGGCTGGCTTTTCCCTGGAGAAGGCTGTGTAGATCTGGCCATAAGCAAACACTGCCTGAGCCAGGTAGATGCCATCTCGGGCATTCACTTGACCGTAACCTTTGTTGATGGTAACTGAGAACGCCGGTCTGATTAGGAACTGCCACCTGACAAAGGTGAAGGGAAGCTCATCCCACCATAGCCTCACCTTTATGACATCACTGATGATGCCACAATGTCTATGACCCCAATTGTGATGTTATCAGTGATGTCACTTGTGCCATAAAACACCAAACAAGAAGTTGCCATAAAACACACAGTGATGTCACTCGAGCCATCAGTGAAATCACTGATAACATTACTGATGATGTCACAATGTTTATGACCACAATTGTGATGTCATCACTGATGTAGGCATACTCTGTATTGATGTTTAATGTATGCTTGTGGCTAAAAAACGTCCCAGATCAGAGAGGCCAGGTGACTTGTTGTCTCTAAAGTAAGTCAGTGTTTTATCTCTCTTCTAAGCCTTCCTGTTTTGTGCTCTGTGCTGGCTTTGAGCGGAGGAATACGGTAGTTGTACGGTTGGGAGAAAAAGCAGTGCCGAATGAAACTGCTGTTTTGCGGAAAAGTAAAGCACTGAAAATTGTCAAAATAGAGCGTGCATGTACACGGATATCGATTTGTTTAGGTGGCCGTTGTTTTAGGTGGCTAAATTACGTTTTTTTGTTTAGTTGTTGACCCCCAGGACTTGGAGAGAAAAAGCTGGTGATGCTGCTGCTCTGGGTGCCGGATCTCGTTAGACGCTGCGCCCCGCTTCAAGAACACTGTACCTAATTAAGTTAGTGTATCTGACTAGCTGATAGGACCCCACTTCAAACAAACCGAACTATCCCTTTAGTGATTGATTTACTGTATACACACAAGCCTTTAATAAAAACTCCAAATTACCACAGTGATGTTATTTCTGAATTAGATCAGAGTAGGTCAACTGAAAAGGAAAAATTGAAACCCTTAGCAGGACATCAGGGGTATTAGGTTTTTTAATTTTCTCCTGTACACTCAGTGACCTAAAACTCATATCTCATAACTCGTATTATATATTTTATATCCAGCATAAACAAACCGCAACAGAAAGAAGGGGCGCAGGGCAGGTTAGTCAAATACAGGTCTGCAATCCCTGGTCCCACACGAGCAATATTTAAAGCACATGGAAAGGTCATCTGAATGCAAATTTGTTTCCACACAGTCCAACCGAAGATTCCTGCATATAGGCTTTATTGAGAAGGATAAATGTGTGTGTGTGTGTGTGTGTGTGTGTGTGTGTGTGTGTGTGTATGTGTGTGTGTGCGCGCGCACGCGCGTGTGGAAATCGTGTGTCATGTTAAAAAATACTCTTGGGTTTTCTTGTCAAGAAGCGCCTCTCCCCTGGTGTGTGTAAGCACATTACTGCTATGACGTAGTATTTCTGGTCAGTGGTTTGTGGTCAAAGAAGCGGCAGTCTCACGTTCAAATATAGAAGATTGTAGCATTTTAATTAAATGCATTTCTACATTAATTTTGTCTCACTACTTTTTTAGAAGACTTGCTCTTCCCACAATGGGGGGCATTGTACATAAACTATTTCCCATTCAAATAAAATAGACAAAAATAATAATCTATTAAATACGGTATGTGAAAAATGTATTCTTAAGATTTGTTCATTTATTTATTTATTTATTTATTTATTTATTTATTATTATTTTTAGATTATTTTTTGGTGGTTTTTTTGGTGTGGTTTTTGTGTGTTTTTTTGGTTTTTTTTTTGCCTTTATTGGATAGGACAGTAGATAGACAGGAAAGGTGGGAGAGAGGGGATGACATGTGGCAAAGGACCACGGGTTGGATTCAAACCCGGGTCTGCCACACAAAGGACTAAGCCCTCGTTCACACAGGACGCCGAAGCAACGCTCAACCGAAGCTGTACCTACGCTGTACCCACAAGTTTCATTTCGGCGTCCTTGTTAACAGGCGAAGCCGGTTCACACCACCCGTGCGCGTGCCACGCTGACGCTGTGCCGAAGCCACGCTCACGCCACGCCGAAGCGATCACTCAGGCCTGATGCCGAATTTCCAAGCGTGAAGCCGTGAAGCCATGAGGCATGACGTCAAATGGGAGTTGTGGGAGGGTTCAAGGCGCGAGAGTAGGCACTGAGAGGAAAAGAGAAGGCGTCTTGTTGTGTGAACAACAACGCCTACGTTCACCTTGTGCCTGCTTCAAGCTTCAGTTCTGCTTACGTTCGGCGACCTGTGTGAATGTAGGCTAAGCCTTAGGCCTTGGCCACACTGATCCGTCAGAAAATGGACAGAATGGATAGACGGATAGATTTATGTCCGTTGCATGTACAAGTAACCTACTTGCACAGCAGGTGGCGGTAAGCACCTTGAAGGTGTCAGCGACCCGCCTATAAACTGAGAGAAGAAAGCTGGCGTCAGCTAGCTGTTAGCTCTGTGCGCTACGTTACTTATGTGGTAATAAAATGCCACCGAATGACCAGATTAGATGGTGAAATCAGATGGTGACACTGACTATCACGTTGTACAACAGCGGGATGGTGTACACAGCATTAATTATAGCCTCCTTCACCGCCTCGGCCGCCATCTTCTTTGAAAAGTTGAAACAAATCTCGGAACGCCTCCTCTCGAGACCTCGACTCTGATTGGCTAAACGGACAGTGACTATCCGACCATCCGACCATCCGATACGTCCATCCAGAAAAAGTTCATCCCTCTTCAACTTTCTGTCCATCAAAACGTATGCAAATTTTCTGGATACGTACGCTTCTGAGTACTCCACGGAGTCGGACAGCTGTCATTGAAAATGAATGGAAGTGAACAGAGAAATGAACGCACACGGACAGACACCACGGATCAGTGTGGCCAAGGCCTTAGCGGTAAGCGCTCTACCAGGTTAGCCACCGGGACGCCCCAAGTGATTTTATCTTTCTCTTTCACAATATAAATTGGAGGGCAGAAAGGCAATAATAGGCTGGTGGACTTTGGGAGATGGATGGATGGATGGTAGCTCTTACCTGCACGTGGAGGAGAAAGGGGCTGGAGTGAGGGGGCGGGGCTTTACCGAGCCTGGCCGAAGCCTGGCTGAGCTGGCGGCGGCAGGCTGTATCCTGCAGGCGCCTGATATCCATAGCCGTAGGCTTGCTGAGGGGCCACGGGTACGTTGGGGCCGGCTGTCAGCATCAGATGGGGTGTGCCATAGACGATGGGTTGTGTCTCTTTTGCCTGCTCCTCCTCTTTCCTTACGGACTCTGAGGTTTCTAACTTATCTACCTTGCTGAGGTACTCCCTCATGACCTGGATGAAGTATGGCATAGAAAAGTCCATGATGTTGTGCCTCCAGGCGGTCTCCAGCACCACGTCGGGCCTCAGCAGGTCATAGCAGGTGAACAGACAGGCGGCAAAACACTCTTTCTTGTCCTCCTGTAGGAACCAGGACATCAGCTCCTCTGACAGTTCTGTGTCCTTGGACTCTGACACGTACTGCAAGGCATCCTTGTAGAGTTTGTCCTTCTTGCAGAGCTCCACACTCTGTTTCCAGAAGTTGTTGCCCTTCAAGAGGTATGCAGCGATTCTCCTGAACCCGATCAGCTCGTGCTTCTCCAAGCGCTGGGCCAGCGAGATGTTGTCAAAGTTGTCATAGGCATCTATCGATGTCCTCAGTGCCTGATAGTCTTCCTCTGTGATGAAGAGGTTGTTAAGTGCTTCATTGACTGATTTGTTGTTGTGGTTCTGTGTTGACTGCAGGTAGGGCTTGACCAGAGGCAGCTGTTTTACCTTTTTGAAGAAGTTGATAGTGCGGGAGTGGTCCAGTCTGGGAGATAGCGCTATGAGCAAGTCATTCAGTAACAAAGGCTCAAACTCTAAATAGAATTGGGTGGCTTTATAGTACAGCTCCACATTGGCCACCTTGGTGATGATGTCTTTGAACTGGCCCTCCTTCCAGGTGTCTGTGGGGTGGTTCATCATGGTGATGATGGCGTTGTCGAACTCCTCGTACTTGTCATACAGGAAGACAAGCTCTGCCCACAGGTGGGCCTGCTCTGCCGCCCTCAGAACCTTTGGGACGTTGACTCTGGACCAGAAGAGCTTCAGATGCTCCCTCATCTTCTGGGGCTTGAACATGGAGTAGAGGATGGCTAGCTCAGTGAACATGCCCATGTGAGCACGCTCCAGGCCCAAGGCGGCCTCCAGCATAAAGATCAGCTCCTCAAAGTAACCACAGTTTTGGTAGTAGTTAATGAGCCCCTCCAGCTCGTCTGCATCCACCACTATGTGGAGGCCGCACATCTGGGCCAGTCTGAACTCCTTTGCGTCCACGCAGGCGAAGCACACCTCCATCCAGATGCGGGTGCTATTGGCCTTGCGGGCACTGTCCAGAGCCCCCTGGTACTCTCCCAGGTGTACCAGAGTTGAAGCAAGCTGTCTAAAGTTGGACACATTGTTGTACAGCAACTTGGCTGCATGATACATTTTCTCGTCATAGCAACGGTCACCGACCTGTTGTATGTGAGCGTTGTTGGGTCCGTTGATGAATTCTTCCAGTTCAGCCAGGCGGTTGGTCTTGGACAAGGCAAAGATCAGCTCTGTCTCCACGTGGGACTCATGGGCCTTCTTACGAGCCATCTGTAGGAATTTCACCAAGTCCTCCCAATTACCACCTTGATCAGCGGTCTGCACCACCTCCATGTATGCAGAGGGGTCTTCAGCCTTGATGTAGTAGTCAATGGCCTCCTTAACCATGCCCCTTTGCAGCTGAGCCTTTGCCAGCTGGCTCCACACAGCCGGCTCATCGCAACGCTCCGCAAACTCATAGGCCCGGTCCAGGTTGCTAATATGCTCAATCAGCACCTGCACAGCAGAGGTGTTGAAGTAAAATTTCCTGAAGATGGTGAAGGCCTCCTCAAACAGCTTGTAGCTGATGGCGAAGTTAGCGATGTCGGCAGCATCATAGTTGTCTAGCCTGTCGATGTACCTGATCACACGGGTGCTGTCGGCCTTGATCGCTGTCAGGAGCAGCAGGTTCTGCAGATTTCTGTGTTCACTGAAGAGAGAGTTGTCCAGCACAATCTTCTCCAGTAGTTCCATGAGCTCGTTGGGCAGGTCGGCGGTCGTAAAGGCTTTGACTGTGACCGATACTTCCTCTGGGTCCTGGGTCTCTGACAGAGCTGTCTGCACCACCTGGTCAATAAGTGGTCGTCTGTAGGGGTTGGTCTCCAGCAGCACACCGCTGGCCCACAGCTCAGGGTCTTTGCGGCGAACCAGGTAGCGAGACAGTCTCTTGAACTGGGAGTTCTCATTGCAGACATTAATGAGCTCCTTGTCACACTGTCCTCTCTCGTAGGCCAGGCAGGCCAAGTTGGGGTCTCTCTTCTCACAGTACTTTCCCACCACACGGCTGTCATAGTAGAGGTTTTCCCTCAGGAAGCGCTCGGGGTTGTTGTTGCTGTCCATGTAGATCTTGAACAGGACATTATGCGTAGCGGGGTCCTCACAGCCTTCATTGATACGAGCCTCCAGCCAGGGCAGTAGCACCTTCAGTCTGTTCCTCTTCTCCACCTCGGCGACTAGTTCGTCAGTAGAGAACTGTCCCTTGACAACCAGGATCAGGCTCTTGATCACATCCTCCGAGCAATCCACATCCAAGAGACCTCCAATCACCACAGGCAGGCGACCGGGGTTCACTTTCTGTACATAGATCTCAATGTACTTCTGCAGGTTGTTACGGTACAGGTAGAGGACCAGGTCGTGGACAAAGTCGAAACGGTCGCAGATGATGATCAGTGGTAGCTGGTCGGTGAGTTTGGCCTCCTTGAGGAAGTTCTTGACGCGCTCCGGGTTGTAGCAGTTGCTCTCTCTGCAGATCTTCTCCACCTCTTTGATCTGGCCCGTCTTGCAGGCAGCCTCGATGTACTTGAAGTGAACCTCAGGGTCCTGACTGAAGTTCACAATGGAGCCCAGGAAGTAGAACAGACCCTCAAAGCTCTTGAAGGACTCAAAGAGCTCTGTGAGAGACTGTGTGGACAGCTGTTCGTGGTACTTGGAGGCCACCTGGACACAGATCTGCAGGTTCTGGCGGATGTTGGCTGAGAGCATGGCTCTGAGGCACTCCAGAGAGTCCTCCACTGACAGGGAGCCAAAGAAGTTCACCAGCCACTCTGGGTCGAGAAGGTGTGTCTGCACCACAACATGCTTGATGTTGTCTAAGTCAGTGTAGTGCTCCAGCGCCCTCTGCAGGAGGCCAGCATTCTCACACATCTGCGCGATACGGGCACGATCGTAGTTGGTGAACATTTGGATGCCCAGGATAGCATCAGCAACCTGTGGAGCATGCATGAGGTTCATCTCCAGCAGGCGAGTCTGCAGTGGTCCCTCTGAAGGGCTGTTGTTTTTCAGGGCATCCAGGAGGAAAGAGGTACACTGCTGGATCAGGTTGTAATCCATGAACACATTTACAACCTGTGTAATGTCAACCAGTGGCTCTTCATCCTGGACCACCATCTGGGCAAACTGCAGGCCCTGCTCTGGGTTGATCCGCATCACATTCCTCAGGAGGAAGATCCAGTCTGGAGTGTAACCCACCTTCTTAGCATATAGGACAATCTTGGTGAACTGGCCAGTCTCAGCAAAGCACTGGATGACCTTGTCGGGGGCGTTGGCCCTCAGGTAGACACTGAGAGCCAAGGTGGGATCCACCGCCTTCACCAGGTCGCCCAGTTCCACAGAACACTCCAACTTGTCCTCCTTCAGCCACTTCTCCATAAGCTGCTTGCGTCCCTGCTGGAGGACGGGCCTGCACAGCTCCAGGGACTCACACTCGTTTAGCTGGCCCTGGTCCAGCAGGATGCCAAAGTACTGCAGCAAGGGGGAGGTCTGGCCTAGCTGGGCCGGCACACTATGGAAACGATGGATGGTGTCTGGGGTACGCAGGATACCCTTTGGTGCATTGGCGGCAACCTTGGCAGCCTCGTAGTAGTTACCCCCTGCAAACAGTTTGTTGAACTTGCATGCAAAGAGCTCATCAGCGCCAGCCAGATTGTTGCGGACGGCTATGCGCAGGGCCAGGTCTGGGTTCTCCAGCACATTGATGATGTAGGGGATGATGTTTTCCTCCTCCACACAGACTGACAGCACCTGTCCCTTCCTGTTGACCCCGATGATGCCGCCGGTGGCCTCGTGTGGGGCGGTGACGAAGATGGTCTCGTCACTGATCCGGTGCATGTAGATGCAGGTGCCCGTCTCCAGTTCATACATGTGGATGTAGCCATGTTTGGTGATAAGGAAAATCAAACCCTGCTTGGAGCTTATCTGCATGGCCACAGGGAAGTCAGTCTGTGCTTCTGGAGGGAAGAACACATCCACTGCTTTCTTTGGAAATGGCTGGTTGCCAGTTGGTGGGCTCCCCAATTCAATGATGTGCAACTTCCCACCAGCCTGCCCTCTGACAGCGAAGCAGAACAGATTGGACTCCTCTGCATTCCCCTCCATCTTGAACTGAGCGAAACAGGCAGCATGGCCCTCGACGGGCTGAAAAACCCTCTTGTCTACAGAGTACAGCTGCATCACTCCCACCACACGGTTTTGCTGGGCGGAGATACCGATAAGCAGGAGCCATTTCTGCTTGAGATCAGTGCGGTAGTTGATAATCGGGCAGCCTGCCAGGCTTGAGTGGCGGGTGAATACTTTGACAGGCTGCGAGTCGCCCCCAATGCTCCAGTGGTAGACGGCGGTGTCAGTCACAAGTGCCACTGTGTTGAGGGAGATCCACTTCCAGAAGGTGACGTCGTCCGTCATGGTGTGTGATTTCATCCTTTTGTTCAGCTCAATGTTGAAGATCTGAATGGTTGTGCCGGATTTAAGTGCGATGACCTTGCTGGCTGGGTTCATGATAGCGCCGTCGGCGGAGATGTGCTTGCGGATGGGCGTGTTGGGGTCAGCCATGTCAATGATCACCAGGTCTTGGTCCTGCTCATCCTTCTCCCGGATACAAATGAACTTATCTGACTCCATGGTCAGGGTGCTGAAGCCTATGTTGGTCAGATTAATGCCCAGGTTTTGGAGCTGCAGGTGCTCCTGAAAGCAGATAGGCTTGATCTCAGCCATGGCGGTTCCTCTTACTCTCCTATTTCTTCTAACGCAAACAAACTACAAATGAATTAATTGTTGGTATTGATTAAAGTTGGTTGTCGGTGGGATGGTGATTTTATTGGTCCTTTAACTGTTTACTTGCGAGCTTCCCCTGGGTAATGACTGTCTGGCGCTACACCGACTGACTGCAATGGCGGTGTAGGTTAATCAGCAATCTCTATGACCTCAATTGTGATGTCATCAGTGATGTCACTCGAGCCATTAATGATGTCACAATGTCTATGACCTCAATTTTGATGTCATGTCACAATTTCTACTACTACTACTTCTACTATACACATTACTTTCTCCTTCTGGATTTATCAATCTGCTATTTCCCTGTAAAACCAGATCGGTTCCTCTCTTCTCTTCCTCCGACCTGGACCCTACTCCTCCCACCTTTTCCTACCCGAGCTGTCAACATAAGTGATTTACATTATGTATGACCAGGTCATACATGTATGACCTCATCAGTGATGTCATAGCAGCGTGAGCTGTGATTGATCTATCCATAATTGTTGCGCCCCCCCCCCGATTCATGCCAGACCCTGAAAAGTGAACATGCCTGAGTGAACTGAAGAGTGCCATTATTTTGTGTAACACTACACCAGAAGATGTACCTACCACTTACAGTATGTTTTGCCAGTGCCATGACAATTGCATGCATTTTGTCAAGGAAAGTGGTGTTTTTCGGCAGCTGATCTAATGGGGATACATACACCAAGGAAGCTCACTGCCAAACCTGAATTCTGATTCATCAGGTGTTTCATTCCCACTGAAAATGTATACATGAAATATGGTCCATAATAGTTCTATTCTATTCTTGTTTATTAGCTGTGACCAGTCATGGACTGGCTTCATAAGTCACTCTGTTGGCTTGTTGGTCCACCAAAAAATGTTGGTCCACAAAGTTAATGTCAAATTCCACAATGGAGTGGATGACATCACAATGGAGTTGATGACATCACACTCTAACTGCTAAATTCACTTCATTTTAAAAACTGCGACAGTTAACACAACTTTAACACGACATACATATTTACAGTATCAGACCCTGGAGCTACTTCTGCTCTCACTCAGAATGCCAAAATATATAAGCGATGTGATGTATAGTTTTTGAGATATTAATGTTTGTTTGGCACAACTCATACTAGTTAACTGCTGGTGCGGGTCCACATTTCCGGGTGGCCATGATGTCACACTGATTCGTCCTATTGCGAATTTGCGCTTGTATATAGTCCTTTATCACAAGCATGTCTCAGAGGGCTTTTTACATAGCAGCCTGTGTTTGTGTGTGTGTGTGTGTGTGTGTGTGTGTGTGTGTGTGTGTGTGTGTGTGTGTGTGTGTGTGTGAGTGAGTGAGTGAGGCCCGTGATTTGCCTATACGGGCGGTGTTAGCAAATCGTGACATCATCAGTGACATCTTCAACGATGTCATAAATCCCACAACATGTGGCACCTTTGGTGAGAGGCGGAGATGAAGGATTCTTCACCGAAAGGCTGTCGAGCAGGATTCGAAGTGGGAGGTTGGCGCGCTGGCACGAGGGCCGAGAGGTCCGGGAACAAGGGGGTCGAAGAGGAGAGCGAGGCAGCTGGAGGGAGGAACATCGAGGAGGGGGCGGACCCCCGAGTCTGGAATTTGTTTAATATTCTGTGAGAGGCAGCAATCTGCCGCAAAGCATCCAGTCTGCCGGGAAGCCATTAGAAGAAGAAGAAGCACCCTTGGCGCATCATCTCCAGAGTCTCCTAGAAATCTAGCGCTATTCTTTAGGACGAATCAGCGTGACATCACAACCACCCGGAAATTACATTCAGTGTGTGTGTGTGTGTGTGTTTGTGTGTGTGTGTGTCCGTGTCCGTGTGTCCCTATGACATCACTGATCAGTCTTGTCACAATGCCTCCTTGTGTGTGTGTGTGTGTGTGTGTGTGTGTCTGTCTGTGTGTGTGTGTGTGCGTCGCGCCCTTATGACATCACTTTTGACATTGTTGATGACATCACTGATGACATCACATCATTTGCTAATTAGCCTAATTTAAAAAATCCGGCTCCGTCAGGTCACCCGCACGCGTGCCCTTTACACACCCTGAGGGAGCCACCATTCCCTCTGAGATGCTTTGTACCCTTGCATAGCTGCTTAAAAGGTTGCATTCATTGCCGTAGTTTCTACTGCCAAAATGTACACGCACATGCATACCCATACATTTAATCATTGTTTACACACTGTCAAATGGTCAGTTGCATTGCTCATCAATCACCTCCTTTGTGCAGGGGCTGCTGACCAGTGGCTACATCATCCTGCTGTCAAGGGTGGGGGAGAGAGTGGCAGCGGACATGAGGAAGAGCCTTTTCTCCTCTTTACTGAGGTACATATTCCACAATTTTGGACCATGTTCATAAAGCATTGTCATGTTGTTGTATTCCTGGTAGCTGCCACTGATGAAAGTCAAGTCTACACACAGACTTATCAATATCCCTTGAAGAGCAGATGCTTTGGGACTGGCAAGATTAAATGTTGACATATGGATGTTTTGCACCAAAGGCTTGTATGCTGCCAACTTTATGCTAATGCGCCGCTGTGAAGATTATGTATGTACCACATTTACAGTACAACCAGGATTCCTAACGGTAATGTTGTGATTGCAGGATTCCTAACGGTAATGTTGTGATTGCAGGATTCCTAACGGTAATGTTGTGATTGCAGGATTCTTAACGGTAATGTTGTCATTGCAATTTTGTTTCAGGCAGGATGTGGCCTTCTTTGATGCCAATAAAACTGGACAGCTGGTGAATCGTTTGACTGCTGACATTCAGGAGTTCAAGTCATCCTTTAAATTGGTCATTTCTCAGGTGTGGCTAGTTGCATAATTTAGCAATCATGGATAGGTAGGTGTCAAAGTGCTGTATTTGTGTAGTAAAAGTGTTGTGAATCAGTAATATCCTGTCCTTATCCATCATTACCTCCAGTTATTGACATTGTCTACCTATTCTGTTAGCTAAACTCTCTTCCAAACCAATTTGTCCAAAGACCCGGCAGTGTGTTTGGAGGATTTTAATGTCAACAAGTGTGACTGCAGGAAAACACAAGTACGGCTCTTTAGAATTTTGTTGCAAAAATGTGCTCTAAACAAGATAGGTGCACAATTGACCAAAGGGGCATATCCATTCTTATAGGTGTGACAAGGCCACATGCACATAAAACTCTCTCAACAATGTACACATGGTTCTGTAAAATAATACGTTACCTCACATTCCGTAAGGCAATTCATTATTTTATAGAATAATAATTCACTGAGAAATGTGGGGTTATTACTTGCTTGGAAGCTTAGTAGCATGCAACAGGAAATATCCCCACACTAACCTTATATAACTGCAAGGATTAACATAGCATTGCCTCATCCCATCTGACAGGCTACGGAGATGAGAAATAAAATACGTTATTGTTGCACAGCTTCTTTGTAATGCTGCCACATGCTAAAAAAAAATCAGATGCCACTGTCTGGCTAAGCAGCATTGTTTGAAATATCCCATGCAAAAAGTTAATTAGATAAATTGACCCTTACCCTAATCATAACCTTAATTTGAGAACAAGCTCACACGACGATACAATGTGTTGCTAATGAGCGCATGCTAGTTTTAGCCTTCTGATTTTTGTTCTTTTGACATGTTTGCAGGGTCTGAGGAGTATTACACAGACAGTTGGGTGTTTTGCCTCCCTCTTTGTCATCTCCCCCAAGCTCACCGGTTTGACGGTAGTTGTCCTTCCCTGTCTAGTAGGAGCAGGGGCTCTGATTGGCTCATTCCTTCGCAAACTGTCCCGTTTGGCTCAAGAACAGGTGTGTGACAAACTGCCGCATAATCATATTGCTCGGTCTTTATTGTGCTGTCTGCTGACCAATTCCATGTCTGACTGTGTCTTGACTGTCATTTGTGTGTCCGACTTAAGGTGTCAAAAGCAACAGGGGTGGCCGATGAGGCACTTGGCAATGTGCGGACAGTGAAAGCTTTTGCCATGGAGGAGCGGGAGCTCCAGTAAGTGAGAGATTGATTTCGATTCAGAATATCTCTACAGAGTGTCAGATCATATCAATATCCAATAACCCCTCCCCCCTCCCAGGTTATATGCATATGAAGTGGACAAGTCATGTGAAATGAATGAAACTCTTGGCTCAGGAATAGCCATTTTCCAAGGACTATCAAATATTACCCTAAACTGTGAGTGTATTTCAACATTTTAACTGTTAAGCACATTGTTTTGCATATTGGTTTGTCAGAACTTAGTATGGTGTTGTTTTTGTGTTGTGTTTCCATTGATGCAGGCATTGTTCTAGGAACTATTTTTGCTGGAGGCTCTTTAATGGCTGGCAATGAAATGTCCCCTGGAGACCTCATGTCTTTCCTGATAGCTTCCCAGACCGTTCAGAGGTAGGAGATACAGCTTGTTCAGTGAAAGATTAATGATCGCACTGTGGTCCATGCACAATGAACGTCATCAATTTAAAGTAGTTTGATGTCATGGTATACCTCATCTATCTTCTTTATGCTCAGGTCTTTGGCCAGCATCTCTATCCTGTTTGGACAAGTGAGTGGAAAATTGGATCAAAAAGTCACATTTAAAGTGCAGTTTTAACATTAGGTTTTTTGGGGCGGTAGAAATCTGAAAGATGATGTACTAGCGAGCCATGTAGTTGGCATTTTGTCTTAATTTTCTCTATCCAACATATTCTCTACAGATGGTGAGAGGAATGAGCTCTGGCGCCCGGGTTTTTGAGTACTTGTCTTTACAGCCGACCATTCCCGTCTCTGGCGGAGGACGCATCCCTTACCCTTCTCTGACAGGAAGAGTTGATTTCATGGACATCGCATTCAGGTGAGAGCATTGGCTTTAATCAAAACCGATACCGATTTCAATTGGATTCTATCAATCAAAACAGAGCTGCTATTGTCTTTTTGTATATGTATAGCTATCCAACAAGACCTGGCCATCAGATCTTGAAGAACTTCAGCCTAACACTGCCGCCTAGTAAGACTGTTGCTATTGTGGGTGAATCTGGAGGAGGTAACTACCAGTACTCAGTTCTTGACTCTGATTGCAATCTTTTGGCATGTAAACAATATTGAGATCAATGTGTCCAGAAATTAATTAATCTCATACATTTTAGGAAAGTCCACAGTGGCGTCCTTGCTGGAGCGTTTCTATGACCCGACCAGTGGGGTGATCATGTTGGACGGGCTCGACATTCGAACACTTGACCCATCCTGGCTCAGGGGACAAGTTATTGGATTTATCAATCAGGTATCATTCATGCATCCAGATAATCTCCTGTATGGTGATTCACTTGACCTCATTTGTGCAATAGTAATATTAGTAATTATTTACAATCTTTAAAACTGGTAAGTGGAATACTTACTACTGTAGTTTTACATTTGTTACTGTCCACTTTTCACTGCATTTCCCACTGCTCTTTGCAGGAGCCGGTGTTGTTTGGCTCATCCGTCATGGACAACATCCGCTTTGGGAAGCCTGAGGCCACCGATGATGAGGTCATCGACGCAGCCACGCAAGCCAATGCTCACAAATTCATCACAAGTTTCCCCGATGGCTATAACACCGTAGTTGGTACGTGCTGACATTTTGATGTTTAGGACTATTTTCAAATGATGCGCCAAGTAAATACTAAAGTTTTACATTTCCAAAACTTAGGTGAGCGAGGCGTGACACTATCAGGAGGCCAGAAACAGCGCATTGCCATCGCCCGCGCCTTGATCAAGAACCCCAGCGTCCTGGTCCTGGATGAAGCCACCAGCGCTCTGGATGCAGAGTCGGAGCGAGTGGTGCAGGAGGCTCTGGACATGGCCACAAGGGGGCGCACTGTGCTCATCATCGCCCATCGCCTCAGCACCATTCAGGGGGCTGACCTCATCTGTGTCATGAGCAATGGCCGCATTGTGGAGGTGAGGTCTTATCTCATGTTAATGTCTCGTCAATTTTATTGCACTGTCTTGCAAGTTCTTAGGAGCATTCGAGATACTTCAATTCAGTCAATGTTCATTAGCACTTTGATAAATATCCTGGATGCTTCTGTATTATTCTACTGTGGAATCCTCAGTTTTAATTAGATCTAACAACTTTTTTTTTCACTTTCAAGGCTGGGACTCACTTGGAACTGCTGAGTAAAGGAGGACTTTATTCTGATCTCATCCGCAGGCAAAGAGCTGAGGCACAGGAATGAGCATTAATTTACTGCAGGTCTACTGTAAGATATGAAATATGATGTCTGAAATGCATAGGGACACACTGCATGAACAGAACAACAAATACAATAGGTTCAGCATGCACTGTGATTTTATCATCTTTTTGTCTAGTTTTATTACCAATTGTTAACATATACTGTAACATGTATGAGTGGACCAATTGGATAGTCCGTTGCAGCCAGTGGCTGCCAGAGTTCATCATCCTTAGTTTATTGTCCAAGAACACTATTGTATGTACAGTATATAGTTTAAATGAGAATGTTGCAGGGTTATTTCCTCTTGTCTTGTATAAAATTCTACATTTTGTCAAATAATATAATCTATTTAGTAAAACGTGTTTTTAGGTTTGTTCCTTGTTTTTCCAAGGGTTATGATGATACATGGGCACATAATTTCCATGCTTTGAACAGCTTCAATCCTCAGAAAGCTGTCATACAAAACCTCCAGTTCACTGAGGGATGAACAGGTGGAAATCTAGTTTACACTCTGTGCTCCAGTGCTTCTCATGATGGTTGGTGATGTTTAGATCTGGTGACTGGGGAGCCCACATAGGTGGTCATCAGTGTAAGCAGACATCATCATTGCATGAACCTGCCCCTACCCATTATTGGGTGTAATGACTCACACAAGGTAGATGTTCATAACATTCCATATTCATCACCATATTTTTTTTATTTTTTGCCCCAGATTTTTTCATCCCATTTTTACCCCCCATTAGTGCTCATTTTAATTTATTTATCCTGGTTGCTGCTCCACCCTCTGCCGATCTGGGGAGAGCCGAAACTGGCTCCATGCTTCCTCTGAGACATGGGCAGTAGCCAGTCGCTTCTTTTCACCTGACAGGGGAAGCTTCACCGGTAGGACATAGCACGTGGGAGGATCACGCTATTCCAAGTGCTCCCCTCCCTCCGAACGACCAGAGGCACCACATCAGCGACCAGGATATTGCATGTTTTGGTGAGGAGTTCCTGTATGAAGGAAACCCCCAGGGGGCACGGGGAGAACATGCAAACTCCACACAGAAAAGCCCTTTTGACGACCCCACCCGGATGGTGGGCACTCGAGGACATGTGGACGGGCACGCACTCCTTCAGCGCCCACAGCTCGAACCCAGGACCTTCTAGCTGTGAGGCGACAGCGCTACCACTGCGCCACCATGCCCCCTATTCATCACCATATTTAAGACACTTTTGTGTCTTTATGTATTGGCCTTGGATACAAACTGTTTTCAAAATGGCAGTCTGGCCATAAATCCCAGCTTTGTGAAGTTCATGAGGTTTGTTTGTTGATTAAGAGGTGTTGATTGAATTCTGTGGTAATTTTTTTAAGTCATCATTGTGTAGTGTTTACAGTAGCTTCCTGTCTATCCCTGTGGCTGAGCTCCAGTTTGCGACTACTGTTCCTCTGTAATATTTGTACTGATTTAGAGACAGGTCTTGATTGGCTGCTCCAAAGTCCAAATTGGCCATCAGGGCTGATTTTGAAATGGCTGTCTCTCAAAGTTCATTTTATAGACTTGGTTTTATATTATCAGTCACCATTAACTGTTTGACCTCTACTGTATGATTTACTTTAATTTCTTGTAAAAAAAAAGAAATGGCACGCTGTAGAGACTTGTTCCCAGTAGATTTATTGTATGACTAGGTTTCGGTCATGGCGACCTTCATCAGAATCATGATGAATTTTGTTTTTGTAAGGAATAGATCAGGTAAAGGTTTTGGCTATTTAACTAGTGCTGGAGTGGAAAATAAATCTGAGAAAATTGACAGGGCTAATCGTGGATGCAGCAAGGAGATTTCTGGAGAAGGTGTGCATGAGCTGTTGAGAGAAGCTTGTAGGCTTTCTCAAACATCTGAAAAAAAATCGAGAATTTATAGCAGAATGGGAAATGGGTGGGACGGGAGGGATATTTTATTTTGATAATTCCGTTAGGATCCAGTAGGTGGCGGTAATGCAACCTTTTTTAATGCCAACCGCCATTAAAAAGCCAAAGAAGAAGATTCCCAGACTGTTGCCAGCTAGAGGCAGCAAGTGTAGCTAGCTCCAAGCTAAGATTAGCTAGCAAAACATTAACCCCCAATTTGGGGCTTCCATCAGTCAGTAGTTTGCTAGCTAGATTGAGGCTGGCGTTACTGGCCAAATATGCAGAAGTATGAAAAGCTTGAAAAAATCGGAGAGGGTAAGTTGCGTAATGATCTTTTTTATAGCAAATTTGGTGTTAGCCTAGCTTGCTACTAGCTAGCATTCGTGTACTTGCAGGGTTAATTAAGGTTAAATTGTGAGCCTGGTGCTTGCGTTAATTTGTAGCTGACCTTAGTACCGTTAGTTACCGGTAACCCTAGGTGTAATATGTAACGTTACAGATAACACATATAGATATATGTCGTTGATAACATGTGTCAGACGATTTCTGTCTGTGAGCTTTGACGATACTGGCTAGTTTACATCCATTAGCATGCAATTCATCACTGACGTTAACTGTGATTTCTGTATTCCGAAGGTACTTATGGAACTGTTTTCAAGGCTAAAAACAGAGAAACCCACGAAATTGTGGCTTTGAAAAGGGTTAGGTTGGACGACGACGATGAGGTAGCGTTATGTGGTCACAACAAAATAACAGCAATTTCAGCAAACAGTGTTTGCTAGCTGGTGATGTTAACAGGCAAATGCTAATCACAGTGTGTCAATATGATTCTTTCAGGGAGTGCCAAGTTCTGCCCTGAGAGAAATATGTCTCCTGAAAGAACTGAAGCATAAAAACATTGTCAGGTCAGTCTTTTTTACTGTACCTGAACATAGCACGTTACTTATGTGCAGTGTTGGGATAGTTGAATTTAAATTTAGTTATTATTTACTCATGCAAAAACTAATTTAATTAGTTACAAATTACTGCATAATAAAAGTAACTAGTTATAGTTACTGGGCAACGTAACTTTTGCGTTACTTTTAAAAGTCTGCTTCGATTCTCTTATTAACACATTCACTGCCAACAGTTTTTTCAATACAGTAGGTAGCTTCTGCCAAGGGTTTTTTTGAGGATTCTGGCTCATCTTTCAAGAGCCGAGGATTATTTTCTGCTAGGACTTTGTGAACACAAAATAGCTCAAAAGAACTAATAGAATGTGTGCTTTCTCTGTCTAAAAGAGTTAGTTTTTATCATGTTCTGTTATGTAGGCATTAGCAGTTGAATACAGCATGGTTTCAGCGTCTGAGAAGGAAAGCTGAGAAAAATGCATTTTTGTGAAATTCGATAGAACAGGCAGAACAGTCACTTTAACCATTTATTTTTGGCATCAGTGAGACATCAGACATCTAAACAATAGTTCTGAACAGTAATTTCCTCAATATAACAGCACCCCCACCCCCCTCTCCTTCAAACTCCTCCCTCCGTGGGTGTGTCTCTGGTGGCTGCAGCGTGTGCCACAGGCGAGTCTCTGCTGCCTGTCTGTGCTGCCTGGCGGCTGCTCGTCGGGCGAGTCTGGATCGGGCTCGTTCGTTTGTTGTGAGCTGGGATGAAGCTGCGTGCGATTCTGGGCTTTCTGCTGTGTGTTTCAAAGTGTGTTGCACCCAGAGTCTATTTTTGGAATCCCCCACCGTTGTGCGCCAGCTCCCAGCGCGAAAGCGTTTTCGCCAAACCATTTTCATGAGAATGCATTCCTCACGCTTTTTCCTGCTGTTTTTGCTCAGCTTTCTCTAGTCTGGAGAGCACTGTCGCCACTTAGTGGGTCGGTAAAATAGGTTATACACATTCAATAGCTCCCATATTTTTATAGGAGATGTAAAAGGGTTTGATCCACGTCCCACCGTCAAATTTTTTTTTTTTTTTTTTTGACGAGCTAACTCGTCGACGGCAGTCAACCATTGTTGTTTTTTTGACGAGTTAACTCGTCGACGGCAGTGAACGTGTTAAATGCACACATTATTTTAATGTTGCTGTGGCACAGTGTGTGACAATACATAGTGTCAAATTTCATCTATCATTGTACCTGCATTATTCACCTTATGTAGCCACGCCCATTTGACCCGGTTGTGTGGTTGTGTCACGATTTCCGGCAAAAAAAAGAAAAAGGCCGGCGGCTCCAATATCATCTAACTCTGAATTAACTACCGGTAATAATTTTGCCAATTGTATGTAACATACAAAATAAAAGCAAACGGCAATGTCTAAGAATGCAACGCCATGTAACTGGCTCGTTAATTCTCCCATTCAAGGGAATTACGTTAACGTCTGCGGGTCTTATAGACGTAAGTGGCTCGCGCTGCGCTCGGAGGAGACTGAAAATCATCGGAAGCTTTCTGGAGTCCAGGTATTTTTTGTACAAGGACGTCAGTATGTTGCTGTTAACTGCCCATTTTGTTGTTTCTTTTTGTTGATCTCATCTTTTTCCTCTTCGACTTGATTTGTATCACTCAGACCGCAGCTGCGGGCGATGTTCAACGCATTCCTGCTCTAAAAACAACTTTCTTCTTATGACGTTCTTTTGTATTTCGCGCCGTGACCACCGGAAGTGTTAACACAACCCGGAAGAATTTGGCCCACCTTATGAACATAAGGTGAATAGGATACTTGAACATTCGCTTATTGGGGAGGCTTATACTGTAGCCCAGTGATACTCAACTTGCGGCCCGCGCGATGGAATTGCAAAAAATAATACTTTTTTGTTTGTTTACAGTGCACCTGAACGCAACATGCAAGATAACCGCTTAATAAGTGTCCAAATGTTCATGTCATTCTGGCCAATACTCCACTTCTGTTACAGCATTTCAGTCTGGAATATGGAATATCTTTCAATAATCTATGATTTAGCTGCTAAATTGTCAAATAGTGCCGTCTGCTCGCTACCCAGGCACTTATGTGTGTACTTAACCTAACTAACTTAACCTAATAAACTATCCAGTGTGCACAACATTGTCAGACTAAACTCCGGCTGACACCACAAAAACCTACAATCCGCTACAGAAAAATATATACCGGTACTCACTCACTTTCCTCTTGTTCTAGCACAGGCTACAATTCTCAGTCAAGACTCACTAAGGAGTGATACGCACGCACGCACGCGCACACACACACACACACACACACACACACACACACACACACACACACACACACACACACACACACACATAATGTTATGTTATAATGTTATAACAACATGGATGGGTAATTGAAGCAGGGTCGGAGATGCGGGTCCAAGCGGGAGAGGGTGACGGTTGTGGGAGGCAGGGAGCAGAGCCCCGACCTGAAAGGGAGTGACACGGTGGTACAAGTCAAGTGAATCAATCAATTACTTAATAGCAAATCCATAAATGATATCCTCCTCCACCTGAGAGCTGTACTCGTGCCTCTTCCTCCATGGGGACACGGGGCTCTAGCAATGGCTGCGGAGTGTGGAGCATTTTTGCCGGGGCAGGGAGGCGGCGTCCCTCCCCGGACTAGGTCTGATGATCATAAACTGGATAATCTGAAGTTGTCAGCTATTTTCACATCCTAAAGTAACTAGTAACTAGCCCATTTAAATGTCAGTCATTTAATTGAGTTATTAAATTTGAACAAGTATTTAGCTAGATTACTAGGTACCGCAAAAAGTAGTTGAATTAACAGTAACTAGTTACTCCCAACACTGCTCATGTGCTATAAATGCCAACGATAACGCCAGTTTAACGTTAACTGTTGATCAAATATTGAAATGCCAAGCTGTCTCGATCTAACCTTAACATTTGGCTGTTTGGTTTTCCCCAGGCTACATGATGTTTTGCACAGTGACAAGAAGTTAACCTTGGTTTTTGAATATTGTGACCAGGTGAGATAAACCGGTGCTTACAATTGTGCCATTTATGGACGCAGATGCCGACAATTATTTCCCCCTTCTTTAATTGTGAGGGATATGTGATTTGTCTGAATGAGGCTAACCTGTGTGTCTTTTCAACTACAGGATTTGAAGAAGTATTTTGACAGTTGCAATGGGGATCTAGATCCGGAAACTGTGAAGGTGAGAGAGATTGGCATCCTGGACAATATATTGATTTTGACCAAGACTTACATGCTTACTAAATGGCCATACACTGCTTGGTTTTTACATAGAGAAAGTTGTAGCCTCAGTTTGTCAACAGTTTTTCAAATATTCATCAAAATGACAAAATAAATGTCTCTAAACATGGTCTTCCACTCTCATCTGCAGTCATTCATGTACCAGCTGTTGAAGGGCCTTGCTTTCTGTCACAGTCGAAATGTTCTTCACAGAGACCTGAAGCCACAGAATCTCCTCATCAACAGAGTGAGTATACTTAATTTGGACCATAGAATTTGAATTGATAGAGCTGTCATTCCCATTCAAATCCACATGTCCATTTAGCTGGTACACATACTATAATGGCTGCCATAGAATGTTTGATAGTGTTGCCATGGAAATTGGTGCTGATTTGATGCATGAGACTCAGAAAGCCGATGTGTTACCATGGCAACCTCATAGTTTGGATGAACATTTCGTTTCTCATATACAGTGTTATGGATCCTGCTCCTTTTCCATACAAGACCCGTCCTACTCTGCCTCTGATTGGGTTGGGTTTAGGCATGAGGAGTGGTGATTGGTTGAGGTTAGGGTAAGAATATCAGTGTAAGCCAATCGGAGGCAGAGGAGGGGCGGGTCTTGTATGGAAAAGATGTGGGATCCATCCTTCCAACACAGTATGGAAGTCATGTCAAATAACTTACATTGATAAGAACTAAAGGCTAACAGTGTAGGTCGTTCCATTACAACATCATCCCACAGCAAATCCGCCATTTTGGCCTGAAGGAAGGAATAATGACGCCAGTAAAACGTCCTGCCTACAAGGTGCCATACCTAAAGTAATGCTGGAGTGGCCTGTGTTCTTTCCGGTCGTGGTGTGTCTCTGTCATATTTTGTGCTGTTTCCCATTGGGGCCAGGAAGTGTTTTCAGGACAAAATGGGAGCAGCACTGTTGTCCAAAAAGAACCAGAGCTTTGTCTCTTGGCTTCTATACTCTTTGACCACGATGTGTGTACGAATGGAAATGACCATGATACACCAGGAAGTGTCCTTCCTATATCAATTAGTACTGTGCTTTGGACTTTGACCGGCTAGTACACTAGTAAGCAGGTCATTTATCTTAACAAGCTATTGTCGAGCTTCATTCTTTCTATGTGGCTCATGTCCTTTAGTGCAAGTCACTTCACAACTTGAATTCAGTAATGGACTGTGTGAAGCGTACTGTTGAATCTGATGCGCTGAAGAGGCTATAGTCTGCACGTCTAGCCCTCCTCTGGTCGGTCGGGGGGCCTGGTCGGGGCGGAAGGGAACTGGTGGGAATAGTGTGATCCTGATGGTGAAGCTCCCCATTGTCAGGGGAAAAGAAGTGACTGGCAACTCAGCATGTGTCGGAGGAAGCATGGTGCTAGTCTACGGCTCTCTCCAGATCGGCAGAGAGTGATGCAGCAGGGGTGGAAATGGCCAAGTACAATTGGGGGGAAGGGAATCTGAAAAATAAAAAATAAAATAAAAAGAGGCTATAGTCTAACAGTGTGTGTTATTAATATCATGTGGACGATTTGATCACTGATATCTGTGTGTACAGAATGGGGAGTTGAAGCTGGCTGACTTTGGGTTGGCTCGAGCCTTTGGGATTCCAGTGAGGTGTTACTCAGCAGAGGTAGGTAATGCGTTACTAACACAGCAGGTGCCAACAAGTAATTCCTCACAACTAAAAACATCTAACATCTGTTACATTCCTATGGTGATATTTGTACAGTTTGTGGTGCACGATGGCTCCAAGGAAAAATCGAGACAGATTGATTTCTGGAGGTTGTAGTTTACTGTAGGTTCCACTGGAGACTGGTTCCACTGGGCACTGATGAAGGATTTTGGATCTGGGTTGGTCAGTGTCCTGTCACTACACCCCCAGCACTAGAAAAGGAAGTTATAAATATACTGTATATTGTTATATAGTGGTCAAATCATTAATAGCTCGGCATCAAAAACAAATGGACCCGCAAACTTGATCTAAGGGCTGTCATGAAAACATTTGCAGAGGCAAATGCAATGCTACACTGTCATATGGGCTATTACTGTAGGTTCAGACAGTAGGTTGTCAACCAAACAAGACTAAAAGCAGATTTCAGTCCATTTGTTTTCATTTAGACAAGTTTACTGCAGTTCATTCAGCATATCTGCAAAGATCTGCCCAGGCAGGTATTACTGTTGTGGCATGCTACAGTAGCCTATTGTTTTATTACTAGGCTGCCTTTGATATATACGTTTATTATTATTATTATTATTATTAGTGGCCAGGCCAGCGAAGCGGCAGGGCCACTTATTGTATTTGCCTGTATTATTATTCTTCTCCCGGGAAGTTCGACTTCCCATACATGAAAACTAACCAAACTTTGCACAAAGGTCCAGTCCCATGCCAAACGTCTTTGACGCAAATTTGGCGCCAATAGTCCTAACAGCGGCACTACAGCGACCGTCTAAAGTTTCAAACTTTGAAAATTCATAAAAAATCAGGCATACGTGCTACAGCTTTGCAACTTTCACCGAAATGTGGGCCCAAATGAGGAGAAACTTGTGTACAATGCAACCTATGGCCAATTATGAAGTCTAAAGACAGCAAAACTGCAAAAACTGTAAAACTAATTAAACCCTACTCCTCCCACATTTTTTCTTCAAACGACACCAAACTTAAGCACCTGCATCGTTAGACTGTCCTACACAAAAGTATCAAAACAGATTTTCGATTGGTCAAAAATTGAGCCCACAGTGCATCAAAACGTTGAATTCTGCCCCCATGTATAGCCTAATTGCCCTAATTACCTAGGCCAATTAGGTTGTATTTGTGATGTCATCAGTCACTCAAGCAATTGTGATGCCATCAGTGATGTCACTCGAGCAATTGTGATGTCATAATAGCTCAAAGCCTTGAGACTTGCCCGGCCACGACCCATTGCTGCGCAGCAGCTATAATTACTGTTATTTTTCTGGAGCTGTAAAAAAACAGCAAAAACACCCATCTTAATCAAACATGTTGTTATTGGCAATACATAAGTTGTTATAAGCTGCTGTGTCTACATGGCCGAGTCAGGCCGACTGAAAAGAAATGGAACCCAGACCTATACTGGCTCTGATTGAAAAGAGCAGGTAAATGTCATATTGAGATGAAAATAAGACTATATGAGAAGTAACTTTATTGGCACTGGGCTGGGTGACACTTGCCAGCATACTCTAGAGATTGGCATTGTGATTGGCTGCTAGCCTGCTACCCTGCCATAATGCACAAATTGCTTTGGCTCACTCAGTTCTGTTGTCGTTTCCTTTTTAAGTAAGTCTAGGATAAGGATACTTCCAGCAAGGAACAGCCGACCATACCCAGAAAAAAATCAATCCAGCTATTAGACAACACCTTTTTTTTAGGGATTAGTAATCAATAGCGCCAAATAGACTGTGTTGATGACTTTCATTGCATTCAGCTTGTTGAATTCTTTTAGCTTTAGAATGATCATTAAGATGCTCAATGAAGGGAATAGAGCGAATGCCACTGTGGTGTTTCATATTGTTGTTGTGTGCCAGTGCCGGTGGAGGAGTGTCAGGCAAGTCTGTGATCAGTCTCTGAGCACGTTTGATTGGCTGACCCAAGGGCCCTGCCTGTCAATCTCACGAGGGGCCCACATGACCAGCCCCATCACTCCGGGTGGTTTGAAAAGATAATAAAACACAAAGCTAGAGAAAAGGCAGAGTTTGAAGCATTAATAATTTGAAATAAGGTATAATTTCAGAAGAGGTTTTTATCCTGGGACATGACATTTGCACTTATTTCAGTGAGAAGAAATGAATGATTCTTCAGTGTTACTTGGATGCGTCCAGCAAACTTGTGCACAATGAAGTTGCTTCAATTTGAAATTATTTTTTATTTAGCAATCAGTTAACAACAACCTGTTATGATGACAACACAGCTGTCAGTCATTGTTTGACAACCCTAATGTTAAAGGATCATTCCGGTTACTAGTAAGAACCTGGACCTTATTTTCCTAGTTTTTGCCATTATACCTATTGATTGTCTGCAAAAGTGTGTGTCAGTTGCTTCACTGGATAGCTGCTACTGTCCAATACACACTCGAGGGCCAAACAAGCACCAACTGAAGCAAAAAAGTGATTACACTTTTTTTTTTACTTTTCAAGCGGACATAAATAAATAAAGTCCCACACTCAAATTCTCCTCTGCTGTGTTTAATAGTTACACCAACATGTTTTGGCGAATATGCCTTCATCAGGGTAACTTTGAAAAAAAAAAAAGCACTTCCAGCTGTTTTCAGCTAGCACAGCTAGCTCTGGGAGATGGTCTTTTATCATAACCCAGAAACAGTTCTGTGAATGGCATGTTTCAACTGACAAAATAGCAAGTTGTGAAGGAAACCAAATGGTAGATTGAAGTTAATTATTGGTGACAATGCAACCAACCCATTTATTCATGAAATCTGTTGGTTCAAAACGTTTTTCACACTAAGACAATTGTCTGGTAAAATAAAACTTAAGATCAGAAAAGCCACCCATAGAGTCTCTTGTAGGGATGTGAATGTTTTGGTATCTCACGATTCGATTCCGATTCCTGGGGTCACGATTCGATTCTAAATCGATTTTCGATTCAAAACGATTCCTGAATCAAAATCGATTCTCGATGCAGTACATAGAGGGATTTCAGGATGCATTCCAGTCCGCTGTCTGCTAAGAAAGGTGGTGTAGCAAATTATGGCATGAAAACAGAATAAAGTGCGACTATTTTTATTTGAAAAAGGTTTATCAACTGTTTGCAATAATGTAAACACAGTAGGGCCTACACACCAAGGCAAACCAAAGACAAAAGGTAACAATTGTAGAAGGAATGTCTTGCGCTTCAACCCCTCCAGAGAGGCAGGTCGGTGCTCTCAGAATAGGACAAAATACTGGAAACAGTTCAGTAGAGGTAAAAGGTCAAATTTATTCATGCAAACTCACACAAATAAAAACTCCGTAGTATTTCTCGGTTCTCAGTAACTGGGTTTCCATCCACCTCTGGATATTCGCATTTACCCAAAATGCGAATATAAACTTGAATGGAAACACCAGAAATTCGAATAAAGGTCGAAATATCGCATACAAGTTTTTACGCTTGGAGGGGGTGGATTTATCAGCATATCGACACTAGGAAGATGCGAACTTTTGCAATGGAAGCAGATTTTGCGAATTAACGATGACGTACCGGATGTGACTTCACTTCCGCTTTATGCTACTCCAGGGTGAAATGGCGGCGATTAGTGCCAAGCAGTCTGAATGAAATTGAATGTAACGTTCCCAATTCTATGTATTAAATTCTAAAAAACGACTCTCAACATTTGGGAAAGGCTAAGCCACACAACTAGTTCGTTATAATCTAACGTCATGCTTTGAAGGCGACTTTACGACGATGAGGACGGTGATGACTCAATCAAAGCAGGTCTCCGCTGATAGAGATCTCTTACAGGCACACAGGCACGTTATGCCTCCTCCTGACGAGAAGCGCCACCTACTGCTCAACCTGCCGACTCCCAAAACTCGCTAAACAAAACTGAATGGAAACATGCATAAATTCGCATTTTATTTTGGGGATTTTCACAAAAATTTGCTTGAATTATGCGATACATTTGGATGGAAACCCCATTAGTGACTTCAAGAAAAATAAGTACGGTAATACAAAAAATAAAAATGAAAACAAAATCTTTGGGAGTTGTGAATTGATCCATTATTGTGGAACATGAGAATCGTGATTCTTACATGAGTCGATTTTTTTGGGACACCCCCTAGTGTTGTCTAATAGTAAAAGCCTGGCGGATTGGTAACACCACCCAAGTGTGACATTTGGTGTGAGTAGATGTAATATCTCTGTGCTCTTATGATCTGTGTCTAGGTGGTGACATTGTGGTACAGGCCTCCAGATGTGCTGTTTGGTGCTAAACTTTACTCTACCTCAATTGACATGTGGTCCGCTGGATGCATATTTGCAGGTTTGTCTTTGACTGTTGACACAAATGGGGGATGCATGTTCGTCTATAGCAGTGGTTCTCAAACTCTTTCATGTTAAGGACCCCTAACCTCACACAAATTAGACCACAGACCCCCCCATTTGATAAGATTTTGTCCCAGGGTCCCCCATCTGATACGATTTTAGCTTTTAGATGTTTTATTACAAAAAGTGGATGAAACCCATGACCAAAATAGTCATGATACTTTCTGTCATTGTAGACTACTTGCACAACTCCACTACTTCCTGAAATGAGTAGGGCATCTTGGTTTCCTGTCCTACACTATTGGATGAACTGATTAATGTCAGGTGTGCCTGATCACTGTTGTTGTGACTGCAGCAGTCAGGCACACCTGACATTAATCAGTTCATCCACAGGAAACCAAGATGCCCTACTCATTTCAGGAAGTAGTGGAGTTGTGCAAGTAGTCTATTATAGTCAAAATAAATGATTCCCCTTTTTGCTGGAGTCCCATGGAACTCCCTCAAGGACCCCTGGGGGTCCCCAGACCCCACTTTGAGAACCTCATGTCTATAGTTTTTCTTACTTTGTTTTGGTTTTCTTACTTTGTTCTGTTATCTAATATGATTAAAAATGGCTTGATTATACATTTACAATTCTATAAATATTTAAAGTCGAACTGAACCTGTTCGTCACGTGCATAATGAGGCCGTTTCAGACTGAAAACATAGTTTGTCTAAGATGACAGGTTGAGAGGTGGGTCATAGTATCATGTTGATGATTTTATTTGACAATTCTGGGGACTGGATTGGGCTTTGGCCAATCCTGGCGTGTTCCGCCTCCAAATCGAGTGCGATTCAGTGTGTTGTGGCGCTCCCTTCGGGAAGAGCCTTTTGACGGGAGGCTGAGTGGCTGAGTGGAGCTCAGCGACCCGCAGGCAGCCAACTGCCTTCGTGTTGCCGAGCGGAGAGTGCAGCACGTCGGCCTGGAATCTCCGAAGTGCGACCCCTGACAACCAAGCTCTCAGATGCGCGCGCCATTATTGCTGCTATAACGATACGATATCCCTGGAATGCGCGTTTTAACGAGCCAGTTACATTTCTTTGCATTCTTAGAGATTATAGTTTTTGTTTTTTATCCATGTTTCTAACAATTGGCCAAGTTAGTAGTTAGTTTATGGGATAGGAATTCTGCCAGATGACAGGCACTAGGTGCCATTTTCGACTTCATTTGGAAGAGAAAATTATCCAGAAATGAAGATTTGATTGACAGCTGCATGTTGTGATATGATTGGTTGAAATGGGGTAGAAATTTGATAGTACTGGGTGACGTCGGCAAACTGTAAATTACTGTTATCAATGAAATCTTGAAAAACAAACTTTTGATGTGAAAAAGTGTGAAAAACTAAAGAAATTAGATTGTTGTGATTTGTTTTGCATACATTATTAAATAGGTGCACTGCATACCCAGGTATTTGAACTAAAAGAAAAGAAAAGTAATTCTTGGGTTCAGCTCGACTTTAAGGCATTTATCATATTGTTGATCACATGTATTATTCAGAGCTGGCTAATGCTGGAAGGCCCTTATTCCCTGGGAATGATGTGGACGACCAGTTGAAGAGAATCTTCAGATATCCTTTTGTCATCATTTGCATGTATTGGCAAGATGGGTCTCCTGCTTATCTGGTACAGTATGTGCGATCTAATTCAGTTCTGAACACTGTTCAGTTACGTACGTCTTTCTTTAACTGTGTGCTACATTGTTGGGTACTCCAACTGAAGAACAGTGGCAAACAATGACAAAACTCCCAGATTACAAGGTAAACCATTCATGTCATTTATTTTCAAAAGCCTACATTGAGGGCAAGGTCTTGGGTAAGCAGTTTCCAATCTATTTAAGCCAATTCTTTAACTGAACTAACTGTTCTCTCCCCATTTCCTCTCTGCCTGCAGCCATATCCCATGTATCCAGCCACCACCTCACTGGTGAATGTGGTCCCCAAACTAAGTAGCACAGGACGGGATCTATTGCAGGTAATTTGGCTTTGAGCTTGCCTACCTTTTTTGGCTGGACCTCAACAGCGGGGCCAGCCCTATAAATGCCTCTGTCGTAGGGCATTCACGACTACGGCATTTTAGTAGTCGACTATTTTCAAAAGGTAGTCGACTAGTAGGATCGTCACCGGATATTTTTTTCACCCAATGCAAATTAGCCATTTTCGTCAGAAAGGTCGCGAAAACAGCCAGTAAAGTGGGTTAACTAATGTAGGCGGGACCAACCTGGGGGTGTGTGAGATAGCGGAGTCCTGTTTGGCTCTGAGAGGCTGTTTACAGATGGTATGGTATGGTATGGTGTTTATTCTTAATCCCCGAGGGGAAACATGGTTTGCCACCAGAGAGAGTACAGATACACAAACAAGAAACAGTAACATACAGCACAATAACAATAACACAGTAGAAAGAGAGAGAGCCTCACAATGCAGAGCTAGCAGTGTTCATTAAAGAATTTTACAGAAGCAGGAACAAAGGACCTTCTAAATCGCTCACTAGAGCACCGAGGCATCAAAAGCCAATCACTAAACGAACTACGCAGGGCATTAAATACATTATACAAAGGATGGCCTTCAAAAGAAAGAATAGAGTTCAGTTTTCTCCTTGTTCTCTTGGCTATAGTGATCTCCAAGGAATCAGGGGGAAGGCCAATCACTGAGCCAGCCTTTTTAATCATTTTGTTTATCCTATTTTTGTCCATGACAGTGATGCTGCCCCCCCAGCACAGCACAGCATAAAAAAGGACACTAGCTAGGATACCTTGGTAGAACACATGAAGAAGTGACCTGCTGATGTCGAACGATCTAAGCTTCCTCAAGTGGAAAAGTCGAGACTGAGCCGCTAAACCCCAGCAGCTTGACTGAGCTGGAGATAGCGACTGTTTAACTGCAGTAACAACATAGACAGGAGTCTTTCTGTCTCTAAATACCTTCAATTCTGTTTATTTAAAGCCCCATTCCGCAACTTTTCCAAGTTTTGCTATTGGAGGAACTGCGCCCTCTGGGTGCAATAGTATCTATATCGCCGTTCAGACTCAGAGTCAACAAAACACAGCACCAGAAAGCTCTATGTACATGTTGTGACATCGGGTACTCACCACGCGATGAAATAATAATCCATAGTTATGTGAAACATCGTTTTCATAGCAAATCCGCACCGAGTTACTTCCTTGTTTTCCTGAAGACAGCGCTTCCGCTGTACAGCGCATGCGTTCATGCTGCCTCCGGGACGCAGGCACAAAAATGCTTAGTCCCAGGAGAGGCCTTTGGAGGGCCGTGTGTGACCAATAGAGGTGACATTCTCCCTGTTACAAGTCACTGTACCATCTTCAATGACTAAAAAGCTGTTATATTAAGGTGAAAAAGTTACTGATTGCGGCTTTTACATGGCATAACGTAGAAAATGATTGTTCAAACAACCCCATGTTCAATTAAGTAATCTATTGATGAACCACAGGGGAACGATTAGGGGACTACAATGCACAGTGTCTACTGGTGGTTTTGATAGTCGACTAGTCTGTGAAACTCCGTCGCTTAGTAATGGAAATGAAAGACAAAATGTGATGATTGGTTGGGTTTAGGCATGGGGAGTGATGATTGGTCGAAATGGTCGATGCTAGAATGGATCGGCCGGGGGGGACCTGAGGACTTGATGATTGGTTGGGTTTAAGGCATGGGGTGTGATGATTGGTTACACAGGCTTTAGCACACGCACAGCGGGGGCTCGGAGCAACCTAGTTTTGGTCCGAGTGAAACGTTATATGGGCCCAATCCCAATACACCCCTTGCCCCTACCATTTACCCCTTAACCCTCCGTTTTGCACGTTCATGTAGATAGGAAGGACTGTGGATGTGTGGAACTAATTTGTGACAACATTTCAAGCGGCGCTGTGTGTGTGTCCAGTTTGCGGCTGAAGCATACAGTAATGTTAACTGCTAATAAGCTTTTTAATAAGTCTCCAGACCAACTCTGTAGTAGAGAACTGGCAATATACTTCAGTACAGCAGTGAACATCATAATGCACGGCCTCTGGGTGACGTTTTAAGTGTGCACGATAGCTGTGTCAAGTTACTACTAGTGAGATAGGAGTAGGGCAGGAAGTGAGGTGGTTTTGGCCTTCAGAATAAAAGGTAGATTGTGTCACTTGAGAAAGATCTTGAGAATAATCCTGTCTTGGGCTGTGCAGAGCACCATAAAATTGTAAAAGTATAATAGTCTAAAAGTACAATAGTTTATAAACACATCATCCTGTCTTCAGACAATTATTTGTTATACTATAACCCTAACATATAATAACAACAACAATAATAAACTTAGAATTTTACATTCTATATTCTGTCATCTATTAAATTGTCCTGAAGTTACACCATTGGTCCTCCATAGCACACCCATACACAGTCCAGCCATATGCTAGGGTTCCACCTAGCCTTGATAATCTTTCAGAAAGTAGCGTATATCAGTGTGTGTGTAATTGTGTTTGTGCATCAGACAGGTATAGCTGGATAACTACAGCAGCAGTAGCTCAACAGTACTTCCCAGCAGACAGGTTTTCCTGCAAAACATCTCTGTACACTGAAAAGGTTTCCTTTGTTCTCTCCCAGAACCTGTTGAAATGTAATCCTGTCCAGAGGATCTCTGCAGAGGAGGCCTTGCAGCACCCCTACTTTGCCGATTTCTGCCCACCATAGATGCTCCATTTCCTCTCACTGAACCTCAGCCGCCACAATCAATCCTGCTTCCCTCTGTTGGGTCATTAAGACCGCTCCTTACAAGGCAAACAACCCCTTACTGGTTTGAAAATACTTCCCTGCATTTCAGCTTGTTGTGCCTCCTTGTAGAACAAAGTCCTAGTGGCTCTGCAAGATTTTAGGTTATTTTTGGTTGCAAGCCTGTCTTGTCTGTTCTTCGTCTATTTTGATGTATATATTTTTTAATGTTCTTATTTGATAGCACTAATGTGGGAGCATGCAATATGTTGCATTGAATACATTTATACCTGTGGAAATTCTCACCCAACAGCCCCTCTCCTTCATAATTATGAACTTCACTTTGATTAAAACAAACAACACAACAACCTGATTTTAACATTGATACCCATGAATAAGATGCCCTGGGGTTGGAATATGTATGGATGTCACTTAGTTGAATTAATTTGAAAGCCTTGTCTGCTAACAAACTGCTAGCATGTATGGATTAGAGTGATGCAACCCTGACGATGGCTGTTTTTGTCCCCATGGTCACGTTTTTGCCAATTTGGAGTCATTTCTAAAAGTCTGTTTGTGGAGACTGCAGACTCTTTGGCAGGGTAATGATGTTAGGGGAATGCTGTACCAAAGTGTTATTACTTTAAGTAATACAAGCAATTATGTCAGTTGAAAATTGTGAAAAGGTTATTTTCGTTTATTACTGAACCATTCTAGATTTCAGAAAAGGCTACAGACAGACTTGTATTTCTCATGTTTTGCGTACATACAGCTCTTTCCCACTACCTAATATAAGATTGTATAATAGCATGGGAAGCTAATTTATATATTTTTTTTGTTCTTTCTCAGGCTTTTTTTCCTTCAATTTTGTATTTGTCTTTTGTGCACTTTGTAACTGACAGTTTTATTTTACATAATTTAGTTATCCATTATATCCAGGTATGAATGGGCCAATATACTGTAGATGTAATGACCAGTGGACCATTAGTGACAGAATGCTACCCCCCCCCCCCCCCCATTGTTATTTTTGACACAATCTTTTATTGTCTTTTAGCTTTTCTAAGATCATGCTTATTAGCTTTTGTAATAGTTAATTGGGAAAAAGAATCCACTGATGACCTGTATTATGTATGATTGTTTTGCACCACTGGCTCAGTCCATTTTGGTTACTTAATTATGACATGATAAACCGCTTGCAATTTGTGCAGTGTTACTTTACTCCACATTGTTACAGTACTACTTATCCCATAAAAGCCTACACAATGAGTTGTCTTTGAAGTAGTTATCTAAATAGGAAAATGATTTATTTTCATTTTGCTGATGTAAGACAAGATAATGGAATGCATGTATTTATTAATAATTGAATGTCTGCCTATTTTTTGCATTTAGTCGTTTTTAAATACAGCACTTTTCATTTGGTACAGAAGCTCTCCTTTGAGTGATGAAATTTGACACTCGGCACTATGGCATTTACAAGGCTATTTTTAGTATTTGTAATGCTCAAAGGATGTCTGTGTGGATGAAGGTTTGATTTGATTGGAAACAACAAACCATAGGGGCATTTTGCTCTTAGTATTTTGTTTTTGCGGAGACAAAATATTTCACCACTCATTTCAGACAAACTGCTGTTGAGTTACTTTATACAGCTTCAATTTTAATTTTGAACTAAGAGTGGATTTTGCACTTTGCTAGTATCTTTGGTTCATTGATAGAACTTGGGTCATGTGTTTAGACTGTCAGTGGTCTTTGTGTCTATTTCAGCCATCGTGGCCCAGTATTCAATAAAGTAGACATAAATACACTGGTTTACTTTTCTCTGAAAATAATTTAGTTTGCCCATGTCACTTAATAGACCATTTAAACAATTTGGTAGTAGATTCTCTGCCTAGACTCATGGAGTTAATTTAATTATCAATTTACAGGGTTCCTATGAAATTATGGAATTTGATTTTAGTATTTTCCAGGTCTGGAAAAGTATGGTAAAAGGAAAAGAGTATGGAAAAATATTTGTTCCAGATAGTCTATTGTGACTATCTGACTATTAATTTTTCTAAATAATAAAATTCTGAATTTAGACCAAATAAATGGATAATACAAGAAAGTGGCTAACACTTTACAATAACGTACACAAATAATGTAGTAGTTACTAGTAAACTAATCATTAACTAATAGTTCATGAGTAGCTAATGAATAATTCATCATTAGTCAATCACTAGTTAATCAGTAGGTAGTCACTAGTTACTGATTAGTATCTAAGTTCCTGAGTAGAGTAGTTAATCATTACTTAATGTCAGCTTGTGAATATAGTAGTTAATCATTAGTTAAGGTCACATTGAGTATAGTAGTTAATCATTAGTTCATGATTAGTTGTTAGTTCCTTAGAGTAATTACTCATTAGTTAATGGTTAGTCAATGGTCAGTTTGTGAGTATATAGTTAATTACTAATTACTTAATTATTACCTGTCCATTAGTTACTCTTTTTGTGTACCCTATTGTAAAGTGGTGCATTATACTCAGTAGTTTATGAGTACTGAATCATTACCTGTCCATTTGTTACTCTTTTTGTGTACCCTAATTTAAAGTGAAAGATATCCTTATCAAATATACACTTGCTCCAGGTGAGATTTGAACCCTCAGCCCCAAGATTGTTAAATTGTAAGTCTGGTTCTCTACCAGCTGAGCTAACCAGCCTGTTACTTGGTAGTTGAGTCTCGCAAGGTCAAGTCATTTCTGTGAGAGCTTTTCAGTCTTCACTCAAGAAGTTCTTCAAAGTCCAAGCTTTCACTGAGGCTCAACCCCAAAACCTCCAAATTGTGGTGTGGCCAAAATAGGTGTCATTTACAATGGGGACTTTTCAACACAAAGTGATACCCTTGTGTACACAGATGTTAAATATGGTCTGACAGAGAATTCTGAAAATTTGAGTCTGGAAAAGTATGGAATTGGAATTTAAATGTAAAATGTGTAGGAACCCTGAAATCAACACTGAAGTGAGGACTGTGTGGCCATTATATATTAAATACTGACCAATGAATCCAATAGACACCGGATCTCACCCTCTTCTTGACTTTGTTGATTCTTATTCAGCTAGTTCACAAACGCTCATGACTTAAGACTGAGTACATTACACATAGTTAAGGGTGTATTAACTATTTAATGTACACGTCAGAGTTGAAATCACAAATCTACAATATAATGCACACATAGAATGTCGAGCCAGATGAAGCAAGTCCAGTTCCCCAGATGTTTGTGCATGCAGTCTTTTCCCGAAATATACATAACATATTACCTATAAGAACCAGTCTCACAGGTGTAACACATTTGTTTCAGTTCAAGCACATGATGGTTATTTTACCCATAAAAAAATGTTAGAAAGCTATTGCAGCTCTTCACATCCACATCAAAGCTTTCCATGATTGAGTAGTGCACCATCCCAAGCCTGGTTTGGGGATTTTCTTGGTTATTAAGTTATAATACATTATATCAAATAATACCACAGGGCGTGTTGTTTTGATTCATCTGGCTCCAAACTACATTTGGATACAAAGTGAATAACATGGCTAAGAATACCAGAGATACTACACACTGGCCGTGCAAGGAAGAAAATGGGTGATGTGCCGACATTATTATGCGTCAAGCTGTCAGAATAAAATAGTCCAAAGCTATTGGTTGACAGAATATACAATAGTCATCTACTTGGCTGTAACTATGCAGCAAAATATACATTTTAAACTACTCAATCAGCACAAACAGTTCCATATTTAATGTTGCCAGTTCAGATACACTCTGCTGTTCTTTGACTGGTAGTAAGGCTGGGGGGGGGGATATCTAAAGGCCCGGGGAGTTTCATAGATCCTACAGTCACAGTTATAAATGCTGGGTCAGCAGGTTTTATACTTGTTAACCGACAATTAAGACACACTATCAAAATCATGGAAATGCAACACCATTAGCAACACACTGCAGAACATGAATTGGTGCCCATGTCTATTCCGGCAGAACCTTAGGTGGGGTTCGCTTCGGGGTATAAGTGGTTTTAGGTGATCCTATATGGTCATTCTATACCTTAATAACACATTTCTACCTGCTGACCTTTGCTTACCTTTGAGCATTTTTCAGAATAGGGGTGACTTGATGGGAATACATTGATTTTTGGCGTTACAAGCATAACTTTTATTCCTATGGCAATCTTGATGATATTTCAGACTTGTTCGGAATACCTCATAACATGCATGTGCTGACATTGATCCAACCAGGTAACTGGTTCACCACAGTGGATTTGAAAGATGTCTACTTTCATGTCCCTGTGATAAAAAAAACAAAAAACATTAAATTCCTGCGGGTCGCCTTCCGGTGGGTTACGCCCTGGCCCCCCGCACCTTGTCTAAGTGTGTGGACAGGGTGCTTGAACCCCTGTGCCGCCGGGGAATATGCGTCTTCTTCTACATAGATGAACTGATCCTCATGGCCCGCTCCATCTCCCACACAGTAACGCTGATGTGCCATCGGACCAGATTGGGTTTTTGCCATCAACTGGAAAAAGAGTGATCCCATACGGTACGGGATCACTCTTTTGACATGAAACTCTTTTTCCATACGCAGCCAGCAGGTGAATATCTCTGGGGATTATTTATTGGGGGGGATGGGGGGGGGAGTTCTCTGGACTCCACCACACTACAGGCGTGCCTGTCAGATGTCAGACAAGGTGCAATAATGGGTGAGGCAGTGTGGGAAGGTCATGGCTGTGACTGTCATGCAGCTCCTGGGTCTCATGGCAGCAGCCACCCCCCCATCCCCCCGGACGGTGGTTCCACTGGGCCTGAGGAACCGCCAAGAGGTGGTTTGCCAAGTTACACCAGATCCATGTCTTCACAGACACTGATCATCCACCGATCCACCAGGGGAGACACCCATGCTGGCGCAAGGAACACCGATGGGGAGGGTGACCCCTTATGTCTGGTCAGCCAGAGAGACTGTCTAAGCAGAGACTCGCTCATTGGCTCTGTGATGGGATTTCACAAGCAAGCCTATGTGTTGCTGTGTCGAGGGCTATGTTCGGTGGAACGGGTGTTGAGGAGATCTGTAGAGCCGAGGGGGACCTCTGGGGCAGCATCCTGGGGCGTCTATCCATCAATTATTTTGCCTGTCTGGCTCTGTTCTGATCTTTCGAGTTCTGTGTCCATTATACAGTACATGGTTTATGAGACCTTGGATTGACCCTCTGGTCTGGCCAGGTCTCTTGGGCTACGGCCCATTAGTGACTGGGCCCCGAGTTGCCTGGCGTTGGCCCCCCGTATAGAGACGCGCGGGATGTAACGTTCCCTGCCCAGCACCCCCTTAAAGAGGATGGGGTGTGGGTGGGTCCTGCTCCGGCTGGCTTATTGCACTATGCAGCCAATCTTTACATAACTCGGCAGTGTTCTGGTTCTGTTGTCGCTCCCAGGGGTGTACTGATCGTGCTCCACCTCAATAGGTAAATGGGCCTACTGGGCGGAGCCTGTGCGAAATAAAGGTTAGGTTACATATTGTATCTCTAGTTACATGACCACAGGTGGAGCTCAGTAGCCACTAGCCGGTGACCTGCCATCCTTTTGTCGCCGACTGTGACCGAAAAGTGGAGTTATGCAGTGGAACCATTGCAATTATGCGCTCTGCAAGTGAAACGGCTTGCCCTGATTGGCTGACATGCATGCAAATTCAGTGTGATATTCCTCCTATGTGATTAGACTAAGCCATTTTATTAACAAAATATCTGGATTTTTGGTCAATATTCCCTAATCTTACCTAAGCGGGCGAGACCTCGAGGGCAAAGCAGGCAGCGAGGGAGGCTAGAAAGGAGCGCGTTCAATTTCTAGTATGAATAATTTAAAGATTTGTTCATCACATTTTTGTAACATAACATTTTGTAATCACATATACATATACCCCTGTAATGAAAATTGCTCAAGGCTGACAGCTGGTCAGCAGGTGGTATATAGACTATATTTTGGGCTGAAAACCCCCCCGAAAAACGATATACCCTTATGCAAGGTTCAGCCAAAAAAGGCAATTGGTCTACTGGACTATTATGTATTTATTCATTTTGCTGATGAACAATTAATATTGTGATAATATTGGACACCTAAATTATAATACCAAACATCTCTGTCATTTCCAGCTGTTCAGTCTACATCCATGCCAGTTGTTGGATAAGCCATGAATTGAAAAAGGGAATCCAAAAATCAAATTGTATAGATGTCAGTCAAATTGGTAACAGTAGTATCTGAATCAATGCATTTATTGCTCATGAGACAACACCATCAATTCACTGTTTTCTTTTTCAAATACCCCTGAAAGGTTAATAAATAAATAAATAAATAAAATCCATTTAGATAAAGTCTCTTGGTGAGGTGGTATCTGGCTCCTCATGGAGTAGCCTATGTTCATATTCCTGATAATGCTGGAACAGTGCACAGTGCGTACACCGTGTGCAGTTAAACTACAGCCAGTAAGGTAGTCTCAATCATAGACGTCCAGTCATTCATTGACTTTGGAGTGATGGCTGATTTCCAAGGGTTTGTGCTTCACATCAACAGTCATCTAATACACAGACAAACAGAGTAATAAAGCTAGTTACAAACACCACGTATGTGACTGGCATTACATTGGAAAGTTTCACATAAAAAAACAACTCTGCAGACTGAATTGTACTCAACAAATCATTATAGTGAAGATATGCCAGGTGTACCTACGAGTTCATAACTGTAGTGTCGAGGAATTAAATAACGGAACGTGTGAACATTAACCAGAGAGGAAGTAGACTCACACGAAGATAAGAAAAGTTGTGTACGTGAGGAAGATGGTTAAATATAGAGTTTATTATACTTGATCATTTATACATCACAAACTGTTATTTGTGGCTGATTACATGTACTGGAATAACAATAGGATACAATGATGCAATTGTACAATGCATTTCTGTTACAAATCAACTGAATCGAATGGGGCTGGGGGTTTCGTTTTGAGGCAATTCTCCTGTATCGGACAAATTCTATTCAATTGTCGGTCGTGTAAATCACTGGAAAGACACTTATGGTCCACTCACACAGAAACACATTCAAGGCCTAAACTTGGACTTGTTCAAGTGTCATTGGTAAATTAACGCTTCCTTTCCACATTCAATGTCCAAGTGCCCTCTGGTGGAAGAACAGAGATGAACAAACACATTTTGTATATCTACATAATGACAAATGCCTCACATGATGAGCAATATAGAATTTCTTCATGGCATTTGTTCGTGGGTATTTACACATTTCTGTCAAGTTTAGGAATGTCACCAACAAACTCTGATACTCCACTAATGTTCAATAGAGAATAGATTACTATCACAGGGGATTGTGCTGAAGAACACCTTTAAGAAAAATAAGGAGAGAAAAAAAAATCGAATCATCATTAAGAAATGAAAAAGGAAGCCGGATTATTTCTGTTCAAATGAATTCACACATTAAACAGAATAAAGGGCCAACTTTGACAGCAGGCTAAATGCTCTTCTTTTTGTGTGACAGTCAGTATGTCTAATATAGCAACACCATCCCAGAAAATGGGAAACATTAATGAAAATCGAAATGTCAGCTATATAAAGATATAAAGATACAATCAACTGCATTCAGCCCCTTGACTCTTTTAGAACCCAATGTAAAAATTGGTTTTTAAGTAAAGAAAAATGAAGCACTTTCTGTCCCCCCCCCCCCCCCCGATTCCACAGGGAAATCAAAATTGGTTTCTTGCACATATACAAACAATCTCAATTTCCTCTTATCTCAATATATAAACTGACTTTCCAACAGCTCTTATTGAAAGACAATATTCAAAAGGTCTTAGTGACTGGATGTGTACAGTCTTCCAGTCAATGAGACCATTAAAAGCCTCACAGTAGCAAAGGCAGCGATGAAAGCTAGTCTTATCACTCATTAAGTGTTTTGACTCAGGTACAGTGAGCAAGTCTTTTGACTGTTGATCAATTTATAGGAACTGAGCAGATATCACAAAGGCTCTCCAAGTCTAACAAAACACTGTTAAAGATGCCTGAAGACGATGTCCCCATTTACACCGATAATAGACTGCAATGCTACACATGCCAGTCCACAGCTATTGTTTTTGATTGATATACAGCATAACTATTACAACAATATTATGTAACTGATTTTACCACAGTTCAGAATCATTTTTTTCCGGACACATTTATCTTTATCATTTGAAAATACTCTAAGGTCATCGGATTGAACAAAAACAAAATCCACAAAGTGAGACATGAAGAAATTAAAGTTGATGCCTTGACATGGCAGTTAAACCTGAGTTCTGTTTTGGAGTGGTCTTTTTTCTGATGATAGTATTCTATTTCTATTCAGGCATTGATAAAGTCTACTATACGTTTGAGTATACCTCACCTTTTTTCTGTAATACATAAATTATTTCACAGTTTGCTGTCAATCCCCAGAGGTCCCCGCCCACCCCACCCCTACTTTATGTTGTCAACAAGCAAATTCCTCAAAGTTGCCTAGAGTCGGGTGACGAGGTAACATGTTCGGCGTGAATCCGAGACTGTCCGAGTGACTCCGGAGGGTGTCACAGGTGCTCTGCAAAACAAGGGCAGGGAAGGAGGGGAGACCAGTTCAACCATATTAAGGGAGGTGATGATGAGGGATGTGATGGTGATGATGAGGGATGTGACGGCGATGATGAGGGATGTGACGGTGACGATGAGGGTTGTGACGGTGATGATGATGATGATGATGAAGAGGCATGAACCACAGGTAAAACGAGAGGGACAGAGGGGAAAGAAAATATATATGGCCAAGACAGGATGAGAACATAATATAAGACATAAAAAGTAATTTGACATATTAAGACACAGAGCATTATCATCATTGAGGACAATGGATGACAGAGAAATATATGTGACGCCAGTGGGCAAATTATGAGAATAATGGTTACAATGGGTTTGTGCGTTCAAAGGGGGCAGCCACATCAGATACGTTTCGAAGAGAAAGTGTAAAGAAAATAGGGGAAAGATGAATGAGAGGAGGGAGAACAAGAACAAGAACAAGTATGTTAAAGTTTGAGTAATGGAAGTTGAAACATCCACATATATTATATGTGTGTGCACACTGGTTGCTCAGTTGATATTGCTGCTAGGTGGATTAAAAAAAGTGGGTAACACTTTATATTTAGGTACACAATCACCATTAACTAGTTGCTTATTAGCATGCATATTAGTAGCATATTGGCTGTTTATTAGTCATTATAAAGCACTTATTAATGCCTTATTCTGCATGACCATATTCTACAACTACTAGGCCCTTAACTAAGAGTCCCCTCAATACCCTCCTAATTACTGCTTATTGATAGTAAGTAAGGAAGTTTTTGTACATGAATTATGATCTTAAGTTAATATGCTTTGCTCAGTATGGGCCTTATAAGGTATCTAGTTTGATGGGCCTCCTGCCCGGTACAACATACACACAGGCCTGCTTGTTGTGTGTGTTGTTGTGTCGTGTGTAAGGTTGTACGTTTTTTATTTTAGTACTGTATTATTTTTCTTTCCGATTTCCCCCCCATTTTCTCCCCAATTGTACTTGGCCAATTTCCCCCTGCTGCCCCGGTCGCTGCTCCACCCTCTGCCGATCTGGGGAGAGCCGTAGACTAGCACCATGCTTCCTCCGACACTTCCTCAGCCACTTCTTTTCACCTGACAGCAGGGAGCTTCACTGGCAGGACGTAGCACGTGGGAGGATCACGCTAGTCCCACCAGTTCCCTATTCTGCCCCGAACAGGCTCATGTGTGTAAGGTCTGTGTGTGTTTTGGGCTTTCATTTTGAAGGTCTATGGGCATTTATTTGGAAGGCTCTGGGCTTTTATTTGGAAGGTTTTGGGCATTTATTTTGAAAGTTTGTGGAATTTATTTGGAAGGTTTGGGGATTTTATTTTGAAGGTTCTGGACTTTTATTTTGAAGGTTCTGGGCTTTTATTTAGAAGGTTTGGAGCTTTTATTTAGAAGGTTTGGGGCTTTTATTGTGAAGGGCCGTGTGTGCATGCGTGTGTGTGTGTGTGTGTGTGTGTGTGTGTGTGTGTGTGTGTGTGTGTGTTATTGTAGAATATGATCAGCAAGAACAAGGCATTCATAAGTGCTTTATAAAGACTAATAAACAGCCAACATGCTACTAATATGGATACTAACAAGCAACTAGTTAATGGTGAATATGTGTACCTTAATATAAAGTGTTACCAGAAAGGGGTACAACCACAGGTAGTCACATTGGTGTAATGGTTATTCCAGCAGACAAAGAACCATTTATATCTGGTGCAAACTCATTGCATGCAGACCTGTGATAACATCACAAAGTAATGCATCTAGCGATGTTATTTGGCACAGCCTCTCTAATGCAATGCCTCTAAATGGACCTCTGTGCTGCAGGAAAACAAAGAGATCTTATATGGTTCAGCTTTTTGTTCAACAATTCAATAAATGTATAATCTGTTGTCACAGGAGTACTGAGCTTTGCCCTATGGGAGAGAAAGCATCATTATTTGATGAAAAGATGGAAGCAGGTTTTTGTGTCGTGCGAAGAGTCAAATCTTGATGCACTTGGGAGAATACGACCAACTCAATTCTGTCGTTAAGCCAATAATCACAGAAACACACCACTCCGACCTATCCTGGGAGGGGCGCTAACTTGCTCGCTACATTTGGCTAAGAATTCCTTAAATCACCCCCACCTTTAGTTCACGAAATCGGCTTAGAGCATGTGTAAACCAATTGAGGAAATGATGTATGGGATGGTCTCCAGAATGTATGGAAAAGAGGGACAGCATGGGAGGGAGCATCTATTATCAATGGGGTTTGCTACCTGGGGGCATGATTAGGCGTGACACCAGGGCTGGTTGGGTTCTCTGGAAACTCCTGGAATAGACATGATGAAAAGAAAGATGGGTGAGGGTGACTGAGATGAAAAGAAAACACAATGCAATGCTATTACCCGTAGCTCACCCTGTAAGGGAATAATGGGTGACAGAGAGTCTACATAGGATTTGTAACATTTCAACAACTTATTAGTTGACGTTCAACAACTGTTTCGCTTTTGTCTGTAGATGTTTAACAGATTCTATTTGCTTCCCGATCCATACACCTGATTCTCATCACCTGGAGCTACTACTGTAAATGTTTCAGAGAATATATAGGTATGTTCATGAATTGTCACATATACTCTATAGACAAAAGTGAAACAGTTCAATTGTTGAATGTCAACTAATAAGCTGTTGAAATGTTATAAATATTCTGTAGACTCTCTGTAGATGGACTATCCAAATAAAGTGTTATCGAATAATGTATGTGCCACTAAGAGTTTGTTTTCCCCAAAAGCATAAAAAAGTACTTTGGGGTGTTGAATGTTGAATATTAGATTTGCATTTTATTATCATTATTATTAATGATAATTATTATTATTAAGCAGGGATTGTGAAAGCACAAGAGTCAGACAATGCTTATTTGTATTATCTGAAAATGGTGACAATCACTGAAGAGAATTCAAGTCAACTTCTGTAATGATAGAGACATGTTGTAAAAAGATATCTCTCTAACACGTGTTCATTACTGTGCATCACTTAATGGCTGGGTTGTTTGAGTGGAGATGTGAATGGACCAGTTGGAAAAGAGTTACTGGATATGAGAGTAAGAAGGGAGCATAGGAGATGGTTCACTGTAAGCAGGTGATCATATGACATGAATGGAGAATCATTCACACTGTATCACACTACATACGCTCTCTGCCCCTTGGAAAAGCATGGCACAAACCTTCACGCCACTCAATATATCAGCTTCATCTACTGTCAATATCTTTTACCTGTGCTCAATTTGTACCTGCTGATCCTCACAAAATCCAGAGTGACTGAAACGTTTCCTTCTGAAGGGCAAATCAATTGATGATATGTTGGCTTAGGTTTGCATACCTTCACTTCCACCAGGGGAAATAAACAGCCTTCTTTCAACCTTCTCTTCCACATCAGCTCATAAACAAAATTCTGAACCTGAAGCAACCATGCATGCAAATATACAATCCTCATGCAGAGACAAACCCATGGCTTTTTCAGTGACTTGAAAGAGATGCCACTTTGTATGTTCTTTTGTTGTTGGCAATGAAAAAGACTTGGGCTTGTTTGACACGTAACAAAAGGAATGGAGCTTTTGCAATTCCAAGATTGTCTTGAGAAGGCCAGATGCAAACTAGCTCATAGAGTATAGAGGTCAACAGTCACGTGACATCGTGACGTCATCCTCGGGTTCCGCTAGAGTATTTCCCCATTCATTTTTCTTAATCACGTTTCAAAAAATCATTATCTAAAGAGTTCTAACCCTGGAACCAAGCCAAGTGCCCTGGGAGAGAATCGTGACCATAAAACAGTTGAGTCAGAGTTGGGGGGGGGGGGAAACACATCGAAAAAAGGGGGGGAAAGTGCTGGATACAAGACTGTGTCCATATTATATCGTAAGAGTGAAGAAACTACTCATCCCATAATCCAGCATTTCCGGCCAATCAGATTAGCGGGTGATTGTGTGACAAAACATTTCAGCCAATGGGAGAGCACTCTGAGCGGCAGTGGGCAGGACAGGCGGTCTTAAACGGTGCCATTGCAGTTATTAGCTCAATGGCTAACGTTATCATATAATAGCCACATTTCCATGGACGTAACAAAACAACCGAGTAACAGATTTTAAAATGGGTGCCGGCGTTGAAGGCAGCGTGACCCCTAATGGTTAACGTAACATAATTTCACTCAGTGGCGGTTTTAGCCCTTTACTGAGTAGTAGCTGTAGTCTATGTTTGTACTGTAGTAGCCTAGCCAGAGATATTTTACTAATGATGAGTGCAGGCCCCAGCGTGCTCCACCAATCACAGACGACCATAGGGCGAGCTCCACCAATCAAAGACGTCAATATTACATTGTCCAATAATGTGGGTAGTGTAGTACTTCGCCATGAAATCAAATGAAAAATGTTTTAATATAAACAAGGATGATACCATTGTTTCACCACTGGCTTTTGGAAGACCCGTGGTGGGTCTACATTGGGTGAAGACCCGTGGTGAGTCTACATTGGGTGGTTACGACATTATGGCTAATAATCAAAACCTCATTGCAGAATATGAACGAGGAAATACTCTTCCGGAACCGAGGTGTCACGTGACTGTTGAGCTCTATAGTCAGGGACAAAACAAATGTCTGCACTTTTCGAGAATCTGCTTAAATGCTTTTGATGACCTAACAGCACCAGCCAGAAGGAAGCGAATGTGTCTTCACAGTCTTGGCCTTTGTTAGGGCTTCCACCCCGGCAGTGACACATGAAGAGGGATTGGAGGTTTTAGATTATTACTTGGACTGGAGAAAGGACCAGCGCCCCCCATGTGCTACCGATGGAATTGGCTCAAGACAGTGGCCACTACTATTTCCGCTTTCAACATACCGGTAACTTCTATTTGCAGTGAAAGGAAGCTTCATGGGCATCCAACTTAATTATTTGAGAAATTTGAATAGAATTATATTTTCAATGAAACCACTTTATTTTAAGCATCGGCAATATTCGCTGATTACTGATACTTTTAAGTAGGTGAATTTATGCTCCAGATAATTTCCAACACTGTGCTCTATCGAGCTGGCATAACAGCCTGTTAGGGATCGGAATTGCCGCTGGATATAGTGTATAAAACTGATGGATTAGAGTATATTATGTGCTTCGGGGCAAACATGAACTTCTTACATTCCTCTCATCTCCAAGTTAAAAATGTGTTATATTGCCCTGAAAGCTGTGGATGATCTCAATTCCTTTCTGCTTATGGTCTATTTTGGCGTCCATTTACTCTCCCAATTTCAATCCATCAAACAGGAAGTAGCTCTCACATAATAGTGTACTATCAAATAATTAAGGATTGGGCCAGGCTTTGCAAAACCCATTCATAGTTTCCACTAATCACACCGTAAGGCATAAAGTAGCAAAATAACTTTTCCTCTCCGGAGTGAACTGTGATTACACGATAAAGGGAGACTTTCTACTTACAATACCAAGAAAAAATGATCATGGATCAGTCATCTTTTATTTTGTGCGTATATTGAAATGTCCATGACCATGGGTATTCTATTGTGTGGGGTAATTAAATAAAGACAGATATATATAACCTTTATTTAATCAGGTAATGGCCATAGCCTCTGAACACAAGAGATGATCAAAGGTTAACAGAGAACAGATCGATTCAATTGTACTGGTCCATACACTGAGGTGTCAAGTGTAGTCAGACAGTAAAAACCCGTTGCTAATCTACAAGAAAAAGACAGGCTAGATGGGAAACGTGAATTTTGTAAACAAAGGGAATGCTTTGTGCCACTGGCATGTCTCTACTAATATAATAGCGCGGCGCACAATTGCACATGCTCAGATCGGCACATACGAGAGAGAGAGAGAGAGAGAGGGAGAGAAGAGAGAGAAAGCCAGAGGGAGACGTTAACAGGAAGGGAGAGAGCGATATACTAAAACACACACACACAAGCCCCACACATGTAACGTTGAGCACGGCATGCTAGTAATATATACGGTAAATGCTAGATGTAAATATATAGAGCGTTGACTGCCACTGAACATACTATGTAAATATAGAGATTCAATATTGAATTTGGCTTCATGTGAATTGAGTAATGCTTATTACCTCAGCCAAGGAGGGTATGCTTTGGGTGCAGTTTGTCTGTCTGTCTGTCTGTCTGTTTGAATGTCAGCAGGATTACGGAAAAACTACTGGGCCAATTTTCATGAAACTTGGTGGAAGGGTGTGGCATGGGCCAAGGAAGAACCCACTAAATTTTGGAGCGGATCCGATCCAACTCACAAAATGTGCATATCATAGCAGCCTGGAGTCATATCATAGCAGCCTGGAGTCATATCATAGCAGCCTGGAGTCATATCATAGCAGCCTGGAGTCATATCATAGCAGCCTGGAGTCATATGATAGCAGCCTGGAGTCATATCATAGCAGCCTGGAGTATTGGCCTTGGCGGAGGTCTGCGCTCTCGAATCTGAGTCCACACTTCTAGTTGTTATTTACTATCATTGATTATATTAACTAACAAGTGATGGGGGACAGAAACGTATGAAGGCATGTGTGGATGCATGTTGGATTCCTTCTGTCTAGTGCTGTACAGTAAAAGCATTTCAACTCAAACAGAGCAGACATTTGTTGTTGTTGTTGTTGTTCTTGAATTAATCTGATACATCACATTCACTTGAAATTACCAGATTGTCGCTCTGACAACGCCGTGGCCGCTTCTTGCGTAGGAAGTGACCCAAAACCTTATCCTTAAACACCTAAATGTAAAAACATCAGATTATTACTTACACATGTAATACACATTGGTCAATTATTAAAGGGTACGTTCACCCAAAAATGAAAATTCAGTCATTATCTATGTCACTTTTTTAGGGCCCTTGAAACAAACTTTTTAAAACATTTTTAGCTCTGACAGAGCACTTGATACAAGGAGTATCAGTTTGTAAGAGCTAAAAATTAGTTTCAGATGTACCGGTACTTGAAAGCCATAAATGGTTTGTTTACATTTGTATTGTTTGTCAACATTAGAGCAAAACAGACTTGAGTTATGAGTTATGGAGCAATAATAACAATTAAAAGAGCACATTGTCCATCTAGAAGTCCTACTCTTCAAGAATATCACTTTAACATGTAAAAAAGAAAAACAGTTTGCTTACGTTTGAAGGGCCTTAAAAAGTTAAAAGTTAAAAAAATTACATATTTTCAAGCCAACTTGGCTTCTCAGGGCTTCTGGAGACTTGGATTACGCCAGACGAGCATTTATTTTTAACGTTTGAAAGTTGGTCACTTCACCCGACCTTCCAGTGAGTAGATAATGACTGAATTTTCATTTTTGGGTGAACTTATCCTTTAAGGTCAGATCTCCAGTACAAAAGTATTGAAGTGCTGTCTGTGATACAATTCACTTGGCATATCCAAACAAATCAATTAATGACGTAACCTTTTACTGATTAACCTTTTGCTGCAAAGGGACAAGAATAAATACACTACATTTGTGCTTAGCAGATTACATTTTAATTAGTTGAGAGCCACTACTTTACCTCATACAGGTAGTCGAATATTTCCAGTATTGTTAAAACACTGGCTCCAATAAACAGCCCCATCTGACCTCCAATGTCACCTAGAAAAGGAGAGATGAACAGATGTGGGCAGGTACAGTAACAGAACAATGGTGCATGAAACATTCCTCACATTGTCACTTTCAGCTCAGCATTTTTTGGAGTAATCTTTGTAGAAAGCTGTCCGTCCGGGCCCAGCGTTTCCTCAACCAAGTGCCCTTGTAAGTGCATCAGATTATGAAAATGCATTCAGCATGTTTCACAGGTTCAAAGAGGTAACCTCAAAAAATATCATCGGCAGGCATGAGTGCACAATGTGATGTGTGCAGTAAATCCTGCTGAGAGTGTTGGTACTAAGGTCAACCCCATTTTTCTATCATAATCATCATCATCTATCTATCTAATGTATATACTGTAAAAGGGGCTTAGGGCAACCTCTGTTTGTTAGTTTAAATTTCTGTCCCACTGATGATGTCATAGGAGGCATTGTGACATCACTGATGATGTAATCAGTGATGTCATAAGACTGATGATGTCATCAGTGATGTCATAAGAGCAAATAATCTTATGACATCACTGATGATGTCATAGGCACTGATGTAAACTTAAGGGGCGCGCGCACACACACACACACACACACACACGCACACATGTAAACTTAAGAGCAATAACATTTTGTGAGAAACACACACACACAAACACACACATTCGTACACACCGCCAATAGAGCAGGTGAGGCCACTCAGCAGCCGAGCTGTGGGCAAGACATCATCAGTGATGTCATCAGTGACATCATTAGTGATGAAAACCATCTTATGACATGACTGATGATATCATAGACACTGATGATGTCATAGGCATTGTGACACTCGAGCAATTGTGATTTTTGGTTACACTCGGGCAATTGTGAACATCACTGATGTCATAGACATTGTGACATCATTGTGATGTCATCAGTGAGTGATGTCATCAGTGATGCAAAGTTGAGGCAATTGTGCGCACATGCCAATAGAGCAGGCGAGGCCACGCAGCAGCCAAGCTAGCGAGCCCGCATAGCGGGTGAGCCTAGGAATCGAGCACGCAGCGCGCGCAAGATGCCTAGTGAACCTTAAACTCACCAAGTACCCCTGCGATTTCATGCCTTCTTCTGCTCAATCTTCTCATAATTCAAAGCCTCAAAGAAGATGTCGTATGCGAGCTGCAGGGCCAGCTGAGCCTAGGAATCAAGCGCGCGTAGCGCGCGAGATGCCTAGTGAAACTGAAACTCACCAAGTAGCCCTGCAATTTCATATGCCTTCTTCTGCTCAATCTTCTCATAATTCAAAGCCTCAAAGAAGATGTCCAAGACCAATATATTTTCTCTGGGGAGAACACAGACAAGAGTGCACCCAACAGAATTTATCGCTCATGCCATGATACAATATGAAATGATACCACACTATCTCCTATGTAACTGTCTATCATTATTGTTACATTGAAGGTGAACGATGGAGACCAAGGTCCTGCTATGCTATGTCCATCTGTCAAAAGAAAACGAAAAAAGATTGTGAGCCATTGAGTCACTGACCGCTAGCGGATAATACTTACCCGATGTATTGCTCAGTTTTGTTGAATTTCTTAGCCAGATATTTAGCAGATGCCTTACTGGGGATCCTAACCATGGACAGCTCCTTGCCATAGCGCGTCATGTTGCAGGGGGTCTCACACACACAGTAATCGTTGTCTTTCTCTACCAAAAAGTCTGTGGATGATCAGAGTCATTCAAATGTTGTGGTCACTGAGAGCAAACAAACAAAACTGCATACAGAGGCTTCCAATGTTTGCAAATAAATAAATAAATAAATAAATAAATAAATAAATAAATAAATAAATAAATAAAAGCAAATATGTTTGCACACAACAGAAAACTACATTCGCTGCCATCGTTCACTTTCCATGAAAGCAAGCGGGGAAAAAGGTCTACGGGATTCATTTAATGAGGCATGGAAATATCACAAACCCTCCTGATGGAATTTTTAAACAATAATAATTTTTCATTATTATTTTTGCTCCGCACTGTCTGAGAGATTACACCAATTTCAAATTAAGCATTATGAGGATGAAACCTATTAGTCCCATGGCACTGACTGCCACCGAAACACTTTTGGTTGACTGTATAATTCAAAGCCGACTTTAAAGCAGTTCCTTAAAGTTACACTGTGAATAATGTGCGTGCTGATTATTGAGGACATTAATATTCTTTAGGGTGTCTAGCAGTAGCTCACCTAAGGCTGGGTCAGCACAGTCTTTGTACTGCTCGGGTGTGCAAACTGTTGAGGTCCCTGTTCCATGTAACACAGAGGAGAAGATCACGACAAATCAACAACGTCTGAACAAAAAGTCTTTGCTGTTTTACTTCATCTCATGTGACGACACTATGCATTGATTCCCAACCTTTTTTGTCTTATGTACTCCTTGAGCGGTCAATGGAATCCGCTTATAGTGATCACGGTTATAGTGATCAACCGCTTATATTGATCAAAAAGCTTTGTCCCGAATCATTCCTATACACATGCCGTTTAAATAATTTGCTTATAGTGACTGTAACTCACTGTATGGATTTTTAAAGTCAATAACATTCCTTTACTTTATATGTACTGTATTAATGTAATACATATACAAATGTCAATTAGATGGTAATCTGCATGAGAAATAAAGAAAAAGAAAAACATTGGTTATAATGATCATCTGCTTATAGTGATCATTTTGACCTGTCCCAAGGTGATCACTATAAGAGGAGTCCACTGTAGTTACAATTTCACTTAGCAGATGCTTTTATCCAAAGCGACGTACATCTGAGCTTTATACAACACAAGCAATGATCTAGTCAGAAGACAACAACGTGAGTAAGTGCCATGAGGCCAAGCTCGAGTCCGAATGGGATCTAGGTGCCACCAGGCAGTGCACAGAGTGCAATAGTAGGCCTACCCCCTCACTCATGTTCTTTGCTCTACAGAGAAAACACTGCGGCTGCGGTGGATCCACAAACGTACAAGTAAATCCATACTAAATATATTTGTCACTGAACATTTGTCAGTGTTTGGGCTTAGCCTCTTTTTTCCTTTTGTCGCCGGGCACCCCTAAACCTGAATCTGGAGTGACACTATGGACGTTTTGAGCCATCCATGTTTGCTGGCTAGTTGGACGGCGCCCAGTTTTGACATGCATGAACGTGACCTCTTCACAGAGTAGGGTCGACACCTGCCGGGTGGAACTAATCATGGCGCGCACATACCATTTTAGCAATGGGCTTATGAAATGACTTGGAATGTTTTTTTGTTTTTTAATCATTTCAATAAATTGTAATCCCCAATCTTTCCATGTACCCCCTGCAAGCTGCTCAAATACTCCTAGGGGTACACGACACGTACCCCTGGTTAGGAATCACTGCTATGGAATGCCTAAGTCACGCCCTCTTCTGGTTTCAGCATGGGGCCTAGGGAGTGAAATTCCCAATTCATTTTTCCCATCGACGTTTCATAAAATCCTTATAAAAAGAGTTTCAGTTGGACAAACCAAGCTATTCAGCTATATTCAGAATCACAAGGGAGACACCATAGAACATTTCATTTAAGCTGCGTTCACACTGACCTATTCAAGTTTTTCGCTGGCATCGGGTTTACATACAAAGTCAATGCAAACGAGCGATTGAGCGTATATTCGCCCAGGAGAAAAATCGCTGGGCATCCGAGCGACAGAGACAGAGCGATAGGGAGAAAATTCGCTCGTCGCCCGAGATGAAATATCCCAACTCGAGCGAAATTACGCTGGCATCAGTCTGCCGTGTGAGAGTGAGTCAAGGATCACACTGGCTTGGAACAAACCGCTGGTTTATTGTGTGGCAACAAACCGCATTGACAGCTGATTGACAGACTGACAGCTGACATGAAGTGAAGTCTGTACTACCGGTATAGAGCTCGCATTAGGAGCACCCTGATAGGCTTAGCTTGTAAACAACTACGGTGGCTCGTAGTGGAGAAATATCATGACATTGCGTAACGTTATAGCCCCCAGATGTCCGTCAATTATTGTGCCTGTTGACGAGCGATTTAAACAGAGCGACAGAGCGATTCCAAAGGGTTGAATCGAGCGACAGAGATAAAAATAAATATCTCGGTGTGAACACAGCTTTAGACAAAAAAAAGCTGATTTCCCGGCTGATATATATATATATTTTATAGGGACTAGAAATCTTGCGTGGTCCTTTCTAGCGCGCTCGCCCGCTCAACTGGCGGCGCTAATTTCTACGGTGCCTCATTGGTTTGCCCTTGAGGTCGCAGACGCATGCGCGTGCTCGCAGGTGCACGCCCGCAGTTGAGCGGGTGTGGGCCGTGGATCCTTGCCTTATTATAGTAGTGAGGTTTTATGAAACGTCAATGGGAAAATGAATGGCACTCCCTTAGGCCCCATGGGAAATCTCACGACGGCGGGACTGTGTGGTCAAGTCAGCCTGAATGTGTACCGGGCATGTGAACCATCCTGCAGTTGCAGTTCTCTATCAGGTAACGCGTCTCGCAGTCAATGCGGCAGGCTGTGATGCTGTATGTGTTGAAGAACTCAGAGTCTATGGGAGTAGACTTGCAATCTCCCCAAGGCGGAGGGAGGTACTGAAGCTGAAAAAGAAAACACATGTTTTCCCTGAGTATCAGCATCAGCACGTAGGGTTATCGTCAATAACACACAATTCAAGCGCAAGCCCAGCATAGTACAGCAGAAGTACATCGAAGAGGAAAAATCACAAGCAGACAAAACCCAACATAAATGTAAAGTGTACAACACAATCAAAACAAATACAAAAATGATCAAATGAAAATGTGTTTGGAGACACTATTGGCACAAAATGTCCAAACAGATTGACAATCCTGCTGGTAAACGTGGCTCATGTATAGCAGCAAGCACACATCATGCAGAACAGAAGATTACTGATGCAGATCTAGTCCTGAGGAGGAGCAGAGTACCATGGGAAATGGAGGCAGGCTTAATATAATCTGTCAAATAATAGTTTCAGACAGGACACCACAATCAATGGACACATTTTCAAAACTGGCCCTGAGAACGGAACTCGGAAGTTAGTTAGTTTTCAGATGAATTAATTCAATAACTATGTTGCCTTTAACAGACATTATAGGCTACAGAGCATAACATCCTATTTTAAGGTTAAAATACCAGTGATCTCATTTAGAAGCAATTCTGCAGAAGCTTACTGAAGCATTTTTGATGAGTTTGTTGATTCGCCGTTTTGATTTTCTACGTTTATTGTAAAACCACCCATGACTGCGTTGCACTATTCATTTAACAGAATGAAGTGAAGACATATGGTCTATAGTCTCATTAGACTGAGATAAACTCTTATTAAAGGTGAAGTGCAGGTCATTACTTTTATGCATATCTCAGGGAATTCCAAATGACTCCACTAATGAGGAATATTTAATGGCTGCATTTAAAAATGTACGTTCATACTTAGCATTCTTAGACCCATGGTGCTCTTCTTAAAACTGCACTTTCAAGCAATGTGCCCCAATGCATGTGCCGTCTTTTTAGAGTTCTCTTTAAGACTTTAAAGGAACGTCTATGTTGGTTCATTGGTCACATTGACTTCTAACCACCAACAAGACTTTCAGTCCCCTTTGAAAGCCTTGTTTGCAGCAATTTATTATGGTAATGACTGCTTACTATTCGTGACAAAAACAAACCAATTATTTATGAAGGCCACCATTACAAGGGCATTTGAGCATAATAGTTAATAACTGTTGAGGGAGCTACCCTGCAATCAGTGCCAAAGGCCTGTGCACAACAAACTTCACAAACTAATGTGCTGCTGCTATTGTCACATGGACCTTCACTGTAATTCCCAATCATCTCCACCAACTTGAGGCAGGCTAAGTCTTGACAATCTAATGAGCATTTAGCCAATATAAAGTGACAGAGATAGAGTGCAATTTAGTCAAGCAGTGGACTTCAAATGACAAACATGATTACCGGTAAGCCTTTATTGGACTCCATTGTCAGCCCAGAGCCTCTCATAACTAGAGTTATGTTGGAGATAAAACCACAGTCTAATAAATGCTTTACTTCAAACTGATGCCAGAGGCCTCGTGGATGGGTAATAAAACCTAATGAATCAATAGTCTACTCTCTAGTAGTCCCACCAGATGACATTAACCAGCGGTCCAGTAGATCGCCGTAACGGTACAGATACTGTACAGGCCCACGGCGCCTATACCAAATTTGGCGTTGACAATGTCAAAATCTAAAGAGCGGATGTCACATTACTGCTTTGGTGGTTACATGGTTATTACATCATACCCAGTCCACTTTCACCAATGTTGACAAAGCTTCTTATTTTGACTAGTACAGTACAGCCTCCCTGAACACATATACAGTCATAAAACAGCTAAGCAGACATGGCCAGATTGGCCACTGATGATATCTGAACATCTTCACAAAGTTGCGTGATGATTGGATAGTCGGTCATGACTTATGACAATTTTGCTGTGAGGCCACACCCCCTCACAAATGTAAAAATGTATATCTTCAGAGCAACAGTAAATATCAACAACCTTTTTTTTTTAATGAGGTAGGTCTATCGATGCTACCTACAAACCTACAGCAAGCAACCCTCTTGATGTTGCGTTGAATTCCTGATTTATCACCTCCTTGCTGTGAAAAGGGTCTACAGACTGTAATGTTATACAGTTGACTTGAGCCTAACCTCAGTGATTGAGTCAGTGGTTATAGCATAGATTATTTTAGTGTAGATGTTAGTTAGGTTAGTTAGTGATTTTAGACAGTACAGATCCACTACAACCTTGTTTGCTAGCTGTTGTGTGTGTTTCCCAGCTCCAGCACTGGCAGTCTGTGTGTAGCACTCCCTGCTAGTGATTGTGTTTACTTGGCTTCCCAAGAGCTAAGACACAGCTCTCCTGAGTCCTGGCATAACGTTACAGAAACCTAACAAAACGGAGATGGCTTGGAGAAAAGTGAGGGAGGAAGCCGGACTAACGTCAGCGTTACGTTACCTGGTCAATTCTGAAAATATATGTCCGTTCTTCCAGCGATGGTTGGACCTAACGCTAGCTACTAGGCCATAGTTCATAGTTGTAACCTAACGTTACAACCAGGGAGCTGGAATAAAACCGACACATATTTGCCGAACCTACCACTCAGTCCAACATCCTTGCTTCCCTCCAAGCCACGGGGCACGTCGAAGCCACTGTGAGCATATCCTCCGGTACATGTACCGAGCATAACTAACGTAACGTTATCCACTGAGGCAAACTGCTGAATGGCATCGCACATGCGCTAGCATCCATTCCATTCCACCCCCCCCCCTCTCTCCTCCCAGAAAGATGATTTTTTTTTTTAACACAGCCTCTGCCAGTTCTTTCAGACTTGGGGGGTTTAGTTCTTTTTTAGTGTTCCTCAGTAAAGTGTCCCAGACTGACTGAGTGACTGACTGACTGACTGACTGACTGACTGACTGACTGACTGACTGACTCACCCGAAAACGCTAGCCTAGGTAAACCCAGCCACCACGTGACCTGCTCTCTCAGTTCCCAGTCACTATCCTCCTTATGACCATGGCTCCACTAGCAGGCGCTGTGGTGGTGGTGGTGGTGGGGGAGCAATAAAAACTGCATGGCAGTGAAAGGGTAAAGCCAAACCACAGCTTTGATGAAGAGACAGACTTAGCCGAATGGGTCAGCTGGAATGAAACGCATTAGCTGCTCTTCCATGGCAAGTGGCAACTAGTAGAGAGTGCAGACAATGATGACTCGGAACATAGGAAGGGATATCGGTTGGGAAATGTAGTTCTTCAGGCACATGGAGGACGGAAGTGTGGAATTTGAAGGAGGTATGTGGTTAACAATACAGCATCTCTTGTGGCATGCAGCAAGGCCCAGACAGATTATACAGTACCCTCTGCGAACGTTTGGAAGCCGGGGGCGACCCCCGAAGCCCAGCTCATGGAGGAACGCAGGCTCTGACTGAGAGTGAAGCTGGACCTTTACTCCGGCCTCATAGGACGTTTCATCTAGGTGAACACAGCCCACATTGGTGTCAATGAAGAGTGGCCACGGCAAGGCGAGCGGTCCCTCTGTCACAGCGGTGAACGCCTCTGAGCAGACAGACAACCTGTCATCATTATGTCAAAACCCACAACAGCTGGGAATCCCGGGGGCACGAGGCAACAGTGGTTCACCGGCGGTGGGTCATCAATGTCATTAATTTCCCCTATTACCTCTAGTCAAGCTCGAGCGAGATGCTGATGAAGATCGAGTACCGTTCCAACCAACACACAGTTTAGAGTCCAGTTTGGTGGTGGTGAGGTGACGCCCCGGAGTCATAACTTCCCATTAAAAATGAAATTCTTATGAGCGTGGCGAGAAATGCAAAGTCTTAATATGATAAGTGTTTCATCTGACTGTCTATTGGTGTGTTATCAGTGGCATTACAACTGTAGGGGACTAACGTATTAATTTTGAGATGGCCTAAAATTAATGGTTGCAAGACTTAAGTGACAGTCTAATTAACTCGGCTCCTCTTTTAGGTGGTAAACATGTCTTTTAGCTGTCACTGATGTGGCTCCTCGTGTCTGGATTATGAACGGCAGGCAATGCATTTTGCTTCATGATAATGATGAATAATAGGCCGACTTCACTTCCTCGCAATTGGCTGAAGTAATGGTACACTTGGAACATTTGACTACATTCACAGTCGGCGATAGAGAGAACATTGCATATTTCAAAAGTGCTTCACAAAATTGCAAATGTCATCTTTGTGGTGTCCAGATGTCTGTCTGAAGAGGCCAGTGCGCTGCCTCCATCATCCCATGTTAGCCCGCTGAGAGTGCAGGATTGTTTTTCTCATGCTGAAGACCGTTCACTTTGCGGAGCAAACTCATTGAAATGTGCGGGGCTATGAGACAAAGGTAATGCATTTAATTAACAGTTGGAAAGCACATTCAATGATTGCGGATACGATTCAACTTCACAAGGGCTGAGTAGGTGGTAGAAATGATAATGATCCAGCAGCACTACACTACAGGGATGTCTGAGAGGTAATCATTTCATAAGACTTATTCCTTTGTCACACCAGCAGCTGTTTCCTTGGCTTTCTTAATGATGGTCTGTTTCCCCATTCTGTCATTGTTTCCCCTTGGATATCAAAGGCTATTGTAGGCCTGCTTTTTAGTTTGTATGTTATTCTAGTGTATATAGCATACAGGTTGAAGAATTTGTTCTTTGATCACGTTTTTTCAGACACTGACACGGGACAGCCTGTCTGGTTCCCTTTAAGCACCTAAGCGCTAAAAAGATGATTTCAAGTTGTCCCATAATCATAGTGCTTTAGCACATTATGAAAATATGTTTTCAAGAAGCCGGGGCTTTATTCCAAACGGCTGTGGATACAGCATCTAATCTAATGACACAATCTAGACGTGTTATTACGGGAACAGAAGGCTATTATGGTGACAGATAGGCCAGACTTGTGTGAATGCTTCAGCCCGACACAAAAGCCATCCATCTCAATGCACGATGGCCATTTCAATACTTCCCCACCACATCTCCTGATAAATCCATGGGAAGTATTCAGTTAGGTGTACCATATTTGTGCAAGTATCTTTAGCTTGTTATTTATAGTGAGACAAATTAAGCTTTAAAGCGATGTAATGTTCAACTACATGCTGCTACCAGTAGAGCATTTTAACAATACCTCAGTGAGGAAGTTAATTCGCAAAGCTTAATGGTCTCTTAATTATTTCCTACACAGTCTTAATTATGGGATTTTAAGATTCTCTTTTCGATTTTAATGACAAGGTTTACTCTATTTATCGCTCAAAATGAATGTTGTTTTTTTTACATCTCCAGTCATAAAACTGTCGACAAAGGCTGGGCTGTGTGAATTCTGTGAGTTTTCCCCCTGCCTATTGTTAGTATGCACCACTAGACAATTTTGACGGAATTCAAACTGACAGTATGCTAATTCTCCGGCGGCTAAAGGTAGTGACGGCTCAAAATGAGAAGGAAACACACTGAGCAGGTAGGTATTGTCTGCATGCTGTCTAGTCTTAGGCTGCTTTAGAAAATGCATAGCATTTTGTGGCCTTCCTCTATCGATATGCTCAGTCTACCATAAATCCACCGTCTCATTCAAGGTACCCAGAATCATTGGATGTTTCTGTTCAGACACCCTGATGGCACCTTTCATGCACAAAGCAGATCAACAGGACTGGTTCTGATCCAGTGTCTGAGACAAACCCAGTCGGCAGAATAAATTGTTGGCATTTTACGTGTCTACAAAACCACGGATAGTAAGATCTCAACGTCAATTTTAAAATAAACGGCGGTTAATTTGAAAACCCTCTCCGCCTTTCCAATGTTACATCTTTACAACTCTGGATATGTTTGGATATGTTTAGGCAACTTGGTTAAGGTTAGGATTACAGGTTTGGGTTTAGGCTTAAATATCCAAAACGTTCAACAGTTGAAATGTAAACTTTTAACACGCTGCGACACAAAGTGGCAAACGCGGCTCTCCGGTGTGAAAGGCAATATATCGATATACACATATCTAAAAATGTTGATAATAGGACATATTCTTGGTGCAGAAATGTTGACATTCTTCGTATCCGTGGATTGCAAAAACATACAAAGCCAAAGATGTATTCTGGCGACCAGGCTGCCGTGACAGCGACCAGGCTGCTGTGACAGGTGTAATGGCCGGGGGGGGGGGAGGGCTGAACACAGGATGAAGCAGAGCAAAACGTGGGCGTTGGAGGGAGGAGGCTGAACGTCAGGTACAGTACCAGTTGCTGCTGACATGACACAAACGTTTGAAAACCGGGGGCCACACCAAATCCCAGTTGGTCAATGAAGGGCGGCTCGTCCTGGCTGTGGATCTGTACCTTGATGCCTGCTTCATAGGAGGTCTCATCTGTGGATACAGCACTCCACACAATGTAACAACAGGCATGCTCGCCTACAGAAACCCGCTTTCTTCCTTCTCTTTTGTATTCTTATTTTTTCTGATTTCCCCCCAATTGTACTCGGCCAATTTTTCCCCTGCTGCCCCGGTCGCTGCTCCACCCACTGCCGATCTAGGGAGAGCCGTAGACTAGCGCCATGCATCCTCAGAGACGTGCGCAGTTGCCAGCCGCTTCTTTTCACCCGACAGCGGGGAGCTTCACCGGCAGGACGTAGCACGTGGGAGGAATCGCGCTATTCCCGCCAGTTCCCTTCCGCCCAGACAGGCGCCCTGACCGACCAGAGGAGGCGCTAGTGCAGCGACCAGTCCAGGACACACACCCTTAATCAGGCTTCCCACCTGCACACACTTCCAATTGTGCCTGTGTGGACACGCGACCAAGCTGGCGGTAAACATGGGGGCTCGAACCTGTGAAAACCTGCAACCCTTGTGTTGGTAGGCAGGGAATCTACCGAAGATCATTAATGTGATATTAAACATACTTTAGCATTTCTGTGTGTCTTTTTGTAATAAAAAAAACTGGTGTAGGCTACTTGTTGCAGAGACGCATTACAGCAAATGCTACAACCTGGGAAACCTTGAGGCTTTATCATTTTTATGAAAATGATACATGTTATAGTTGGCCAAGGACTAGAAGAGTGGTTTGAATTGGCAGGAACAGGATGGAGGAACTTCCACGAAAGGGTTACACGGGTTATAATATTAGACCCTAAATATGGGAAAGATGCTAAAATATGCACTGACCTGTCTCTCCCCAAACGGGCAGGTATTCGTCCTGCTGAATATCCAGCATGATCTCCAAGCCGTTCCCTGTGCCACCTTTCAATGTGGTCAACAAGGGGTTGCCATCTAATCCCGAGTTGAAGGTGTAGCATTTCCCGTAGCGAGTGTAAATCTGCAAAAGAGCACAGAGACAGTGTGTCAATGAAAAGTCAAGTACATTCGTTTCGATGCGGTAAATAATGGATCACTGCGTGATGGAGTATTGCTTCCCAGCTTGTCCTGGGAAGGTCATCAATGTAGAGGTTTTGAGAAATGCAGGACTGGTTTTAAACAAGGACCTGGCTCTGATTTGAGGGGTTAATGAGCATTCCTCAGCACAGCAGCAACTATCAATCTTCACCCAATTTCACTCAAGTAATTATTATTATTATTATTATTATTATTATTATTATTATTATGATTATTATTAATAATAATCATAATAATCATAATAATCATAATAATATATAGGACCATTCTAGATACTCAAAGTGCTTCACATATCAGGGGAGGGGGACACGACTCTTCCACCAACGATGTGTAGCACCCACCTGGGTGATGCACTGCAGCCAGTTTTTGCGCCAGAACGCTCACCAGCACACATCAGCTATGACGGTGGAGAGTTGAGGACTGAAAGAGCCAATTAAGTAACGAGGGATGATTAGGTGGCCATGATTGAAGGAAGGCCTGTGTGGGAATTTAGCCAGGGCACCGGGGTTACACCCCCACTCTTGGAAGAGTGCCAAATTTGGGATCTCTAATGACCACAGAGAGTCAGGACCTCGATTTAACGTCAAAGGATGGTGCTCACTCACAGGACAGAGCCCTGTCTCTGCCCTGGGGCACTGGGGAGATTATTCATGAGACCAGCGGGGAAGTGCACCCCCTCCTGGTCCCCCAACACCACTTCCAGCACCAATCTCCCATAAAAGGAGTATCCACAGCCAGACCTGCTTAGCTTCCCCAGGAAAGCCAGTAATGTAATTCAGGAGCCACTGGTGCTAATTAAGAGTGAGGGTATAATTTTGCCAACATTAAATACATCTGAGGTTGAAGCTCCCTGGACATGGAAACCAACTCTAAATGCGGTTTGTAAAAGACATTTTGGGTCTCGATTTAAATACGTCTTAAGAGAACAAACCTGTGCCAGTAAAGCTCAGTGGTACTTAACTTTTAATGTGTAAATAGCTACAGTCTTGATTCTCGCACCATATATCTAGCTGGTTTAACTAATCCAATTGGCTAGAGTAAGTTATTTATTTTCCGCTCATGCTTCAGTTCTCACGGGGTACAGATTGATGCTTCACACATCTTTCAATTTTCCGGATTTTTCTCTATAATTGGAATGTTTTCCATCCTCCTTGTCAAAAGAGTATAAATGAAGGTCCATCTGATTAGAAGCGTTGACATTTTAAGCCCCAGATCAGGCTACAAATTGGAGATAGAAAGCTTCTAATTGTAAAATGCAGCTTGAAGGGTTGGGTAAATTCAAGATAAGACTGTTAATTCAAGATAAGACTATCAGACTGTGGAATTGATTGGCTATGCAATACTCTGAGGAACTAGGATATCTATTTTCTTCAGCAATTCAACAATACATAAAAAGCTGCAGTGGCAAATATCATTAGACACAGCAGCTGCCATATTATTTGAACACAAATACAAAGCCTGCTACAACACACACACATACACACACACACACGGCACACGCACACATGCACGCACACACCCACGGGCATGCGCGCGCACACACACACACACGCGCACACACGTTCAGCACATTACACACAGTACATACATAAAGTAAGATCTGCTAAACAACTAGACTTTCTAAATGTGGTGAGTCACCACCGTTACAGGGAAACCATGTCATCACTGCTGTAAAATGCAGAAACTGATTTGCTACCTTGAGCCACACCTCAAGCTATTAAAGATCATCGCTGTCCAAAAAGCCTTACTTGGCAATTTTCAATAAATTTGTGGCTGCTGAGATGAGGTTTTTCGCCGGCTTGCATTATTATATAACTAGCTCAATAATCTGACTTTGTGGCTTCGCACATTTTTACAACTTTAGTAACACGGGGAAGGAAAGGAATTTCATCTCATGGTGAATTTCCAGTGTGTAGTGTTGTGAGGTTTGTGGCAACGTTGTGATGGCTGATGGAAAAACAGCCAATCTCCAGAGATCAGAGTCAGTGATCCACGTCTAGACTGGGACAGACTTACATGCAGCTCAGTCACACATGACCGCGCTGCACTTCCCTCCCCCTGCTGGTTATAATGAGGTCTGAAGTGAGGCACCATCTAACCGGTAACTGATCCTTCAAGTTTTACAGTATTGAAAATAAGACAGCTTTTGCAAACGACACCATGAGTCATTTTCTGTGACACAGAAATAATATACTCAATCTGTACAGGTAGTAGGTCTACTTGATTTATTAATATACTCACTCTGTACAGGTAGGCTTACTTGATTTATTAATATACTCACTCTGTACAGGTAGGCTTACTTGATTTATTTTGTCAGGGCAGCAAATGGCTACTTCTCAGTGCAAATGTTCCCCATTCAGCCTGAATATTTCACATGGAATTAAAAGATTCTGTTTTGTATTCAAGCAATCAATTTTATACATAGATGGATTACCGTCTTGCATGGTGGGGCTATGATTTATGTTGACTTATTCATGCAAACAATGTTATCCACTTTTTCCATGCACTATTCAACAGCTACTTAGTCAATGATGAATAGGCCGCATACACTAATGTATGATTTTGTTTCAAGGGGAAAGTAACCACATTTTTGGAGAGTGAAAATAAGAAATATAGCCTCCAGATGTTTAATTTATATATGTCCATACATACATACATACATACATAATATATATATATATAATATATATATATTTTTTTTTTTCTGATTTCCCCCCATTGTGCTGCCCCGGTCGCTGCTCCACCCTCTGCCGATCTGGGGAGAGCCGTAGACTAGCACCATGCTTCCTCCGACACATGCTCAGTTGCCAGCCGCTTCTTTTCACCTGACAGCGGGGAGCTTCACTGGCAGCGCGTAGCACGTGGGAGGATCACGCTATTCCCAACAGTTCCCTTCCGCCCCGAACAGGTGCCCCGACCGACCAGACGAGGCGCTAGTGCAGCAACCAGGACACATACTGTACCCCTAACCCGGCTTCCCACCCGCAGACACAGCCAATCGTGCCTGTATGGACGCCCGACCAAGCCGGAGGTAACACGGGGCGCGAACCTGCGACCCTCGTGTTGGTTGGCAGGGAATCTACTGCTACACTGCCCGGACACCCTATTTATATATTTTTGATGTTTGTTTTTCGTCGGCCGGCACCTCATTATACGGTGTGCGTTTCACCTACTTTGACTCTAATTAGGGATGATAAAACTTTAATTTGCACTGACGTACGATGTCTGAATTATGAATGCCCTATTTTTCTCTTCTCTGATGTTGTCAGAGGTTAGAGAGAGAGAGAGAAAGACAGCAACTGGCAACTTTGAATGAGGAAAACTTGACAGGGTGAATAGGGGTGAATGAGAAACCACTCAAAAGCTGTAGACAGTAGTAGTCATTGAAGTTGACGTGACACGGATTTTACACCACAAACTAGCAACTTATTTGTTTGCTTGAGAGACTTGTGCGAGACATGAAGATTAATAAGGGAGAACGTGTCATGTTGGAGAAGCACAAAAACAAGACGGGCTTGTTTGCAGCTTTGAAACATCAGCGTTCAGAGAGTGCCTGCTGGAGGGAGCATCGTCAAAATCCTTACATGAATTATTAGCATACCTTGTAAACAACATTCATATCAACACTTCACCAACCAAGCGCCATCTTCCTTTCAGTACACACGAGACCTGCAACGATTAGTCCATTAATCGATTAGCCGATCGGCAGACAATTAATCGCCAACTATTTTTTATAACCGATTAATCGTTTAGACGAATCTTTAAGAAAAACATACTCAAATTCTCTCGCTCCAGCTTCTCAAATGTGAATATTTTCTGGTTTCTTTACTCTTCTATGACAGTCAACTGATTCTCTTTGGGTTGTGGACTGTTGGTCAGGACAAAATAAGACATTTGTGGATGTCATCTTTGGGGGAAAAGTGATCAACATTTTTCACCATTTTGTGACATTTCATAGACCAAACGACTAATAGTTTAGTCGAGAAAATATTCTGATGAAGATCCTTTGATCGAAATGGCAATAAACTACTGATCTGGAGCATATTCAGTGTGCGGACATTACTTGATTTTTCAAGTTAGCCTAGAAAATAATCAACATGTTAATCGCTAATGAAAATAATGGTTAGTTGCAGGCAGCTCTAGTACATACTGTGCTGAAGTTTCTGTAGGTGCAGTTATCCCCGCGGAACCTGCACTCCAGCAGCATGTCCTCCAGCTGGTGACCCAAACGGCCCATCATCTCAGTGGTGTTGACATGGTAATCAGGGGGCAGGGCGTAGTTGTTGAAGTCCAGCAGATTTAGGAGACCCTGCGTGTGGCTGTCCTTCAGGATGGCCAGGCTCCTCTCCATCACCGTGTGATTAGGATACATCAGGTCCATCCAGTAGCCGCTGTGATACAGGTCGTCTTTGGTCAGGGTTGAGACGCGAAACACGTTCTTGTTGCAGAAAGTGACGGCCGGGAACGACATGTTATGAGCCCACACCATGTTGATCGTGGTGACGGCCGGGAAGGACATCAGGTACAGGACGCGGTTCCACGACCAGGTGACCAGCATACCGACACAAATGAAGAAGGCCAGGATCCAGAGGAGCCTCTGGGGTCTGGTCTTGTCCGGAGAGAAGACAAACCTCAAACCGTGGATCTTCGTCTTCCTCATGAACGCCACTGTGATCTCCTTCCATGACGGCTTGAGTGCGCTGGACTCGGTGCTCTGGAGCGTCGTCTCCTGGGCATCCTTCTGTTTCTGTGGCCCCAGGGTGATGGCTTCAGATGTGGGCGCAGTTACCATAATTGCTTTGGTCCAGACAGCTTCTCCTTACCAAACGCAGTCTCTGAGCAGTCAGCCCTGAACTTCTTTACACACAGTGGGTTCCCCTGAGAGCATGTTCTCAGGTTTTGTTCAGAGTCACGAAGTCCAGGAAACAGCGCCTCAAGTCCTAATGCACAGCTGCCTCACTGTTCAGGCTGGGAAAAGCTTTGCAGTGAAGATATAAACAAAGGAACTGAGCTCCTTGGGGAGGTAAAGCTAATTTACATAATGATTCCTTTATGAGGGGGAAAAAGCTGAATCACTCCATTAACAAAAAGCATCACGCGTAACCATCGACACTCCTTCATCAATAGAGAAATGGACGTGATAATTGCAGTTGTAAGCGGCGGCTCCGGTCCCTGAGGCAATCAGTTACTTTGAAGATCCGGAGAGAGGCTTACCCCTGTTGCTCAGATCTTCCACTCTTCCGTTCCTCCTCCCCAGTGCCAGACAATACTTGCAGATTTTGCTGGGTTCTGTGTTTGTGCCGTGGCTGCCCAGAACCCTCCCAACTCCTCCCTTTCTCACAGATTGAAGAGATGCTGCTTTTTAGTGTGTTGACTTGCAGGCTGCAGACAGGAATATAAAGCTATAAAGCCCACACACTCTCTCTCTCTACAGTCGAATGGAGAATGAGGTGGAGCCAGTGGATGAAATTGTTTTTCTGCCGGTGATGGAGTAGACCTCCAATGGTACAGATGAGAGGCGGGGAGATGGTTATTCCCTCATTCACCCAAATATCAATCAACATGAAACAATAGCCATAAAGGCTTACTGGCTCTGGGGAAAAAAAATGACAAAGCCTAGTTAATACTGTGCTGATAAACCTGCAGCTTGCACAGGGATCAATATAACTAGATAATTGAAAACTGTGTGGAGCCAGCTACCTGCGGTGAAATACAGCAAAGGAAATTTCCCTTCAAAAATGGCAATAAATATGTGTTATAGGCAGCACAGTGTGTAGCTCTTTTGTGGCAGTTTCAAATGTCATTTCATAAATGCAGCAATAAGGAGTCAGGGCTGAGATGTTGCTGCTGCATGCGGTAGACGTGGAACTAACCGACATCATGGAGAGCTGCTTTGCTCGATTTATATGATCAAAGGCTTTTACATGGGTATTAGGTCGGTAACTTCATCACAGCTGTGGTAACATATGGTTGCAAATAACAGATTTGTAAAAGTGAAAAATGGACAAAATATTACATTCCTGTCTGTGTGTGCTTGGAGGAGAGGGTTTGCTCGACTACATGACATGGTTTGGTCTAAAATAACATGATTCTACCTGACTCAATTACAAGAGAAATGGGTAAGATAACTCATAAGATGCCTATAGAGAAGTGCCCTTTTCTCTCCAATACACTGTGCAGATCCGTGTTTGACGAGCTCAGTTTTTACGCTACAGCGGAGCTTCTGGTATTAGCGGAAACTAGACATCCAGACGAATACATAGTTGCCAGCCATGTTCTGCTACCTAGCTCGGAAGTGGGCGTAACATAGCTCCCAATTCAGTGACGTTTTTGACAAAGGTAAACGTGTGTGTGTGTGTGTGTGTGTGTGTGTGTGTTAGTGTGTGTGTGTGTGTGTGTGTGTGTGTGTGTGTGTGTGTGTGTGTGTGCGCGCGTGTGCGCGCGTGCGTGCGTGCATGCCTGCATGTTTGTGTATTTGTGGTGGGGGGGTTAGTAACTTATTACCACTTGTTATGCTTCTGTGATAGCAATTGTTTTAATTGTGTTTCTGCACTTTGTGACGTGCCTGCGGTAGATATGTGACCAAAAATAGATTTTCTTAATTCAAAAGTGGAACAATAAACATTGGGCACCAAAAGCAACCCAAAAAAAGTAGATACAGTACAGTACATGTAGTGGACCTCTGTACTGACTGGTTGCACTTTTCTAATTACTGAAGAAATTCTGCCTTCTATGGAGAGGTGGTAAGAGACTAATATGACGGTAAGAGAGGCAGCCATGCAGCCAGAGGAAGTGTATCTTTGTCAGCAGTATTAAGCTGAGCCTCTGTAAGTGAGGATGTCAGTCAGAGGGCTAGGTAACAGGTGGGCTGGTTCCACCTGCACGTGCCTGTGGGTGATGCTGGATCTCACTGACACAAAGTGATCCAGAAATGTCAAAAGATGTGCCCAAGATGCCATCGCTGATATCTGCCACAGCCAAGACTAATTATTTAATCCATGTATTACAGTGACCCCCAGCTCATCTAAAAAATAAAAAAAACTATGGTCATGAATATTAGGCAGACATGATAGAATCTCTTCTTTAGAAGTGAGAGTGGCTGGAATGTAGGTTTATAATAAAATATGTGCAAGTTATGCTATATTATTCGAGCCATCAGTTAAAGCATCAGTTTAAAGAAGTGTTGTACACTTCAATGCTGTCATGTGGTTGTGTGGAAACTAAGAATAGCTACTATGCCACACAAGACGCTTTTTCTCTTACTGCACCTCAGACTTCTGCTGCTGTCAGACAGCCATCAAGCCTGCTTTAAAAGTGTCATAAAGTCACCACGAATGCATCTATGGTACTGCTACTATGGGACTGTGCATTTAAATAGCACTTACATACTTACTTACTTATAGAGCACTATAAACTGGGCTTTTTTCTTCGACTGTAGGTCTTACTTTTCTCACACTGCTATCTAATAGGCTTTCCCTTCACACTTCCACTACCAGCAATGAGTTGCGTTGCCATCAGCGTTGCTCCAATCTGACGTTCTCCCTCCTCCACAGAGCGTGTTGTCTTCACCAGAAAATAATTGATTTCAATGTGGGAGCACGTGTGCATGTGTGTCAGCCATCGAGAAGTTAACCTCAGCAGCCATTGGACGCAACGCAACGCGGACACAACAAACACAAGCAATGGAGCATCTTTCAGTGCTGGTAAATGAATCTGTCCTTCAATGGCTGACGGCAATGCCCGATGGCTGTAGTGGAGCAGAAGAAAAACTAACAGTTACTCTATATGTTGTCATTATTACCAAGACAGCAACCACTGCGAGAAAGTAATATTTTTGTTAACTCTGTCAGGACCGGGCTATGCCGTTTAGCACCAGAAGATAACTGTATAAAATTGTTAAAAATGGATGTTGCTTGACTAAATAGGCATAATGGTCAAATTAGACTTCTAGTGGCTGTGGACTGATGCACTAGTCCAGTACTACTGTTGGCTGTCCAACTAAGGTATAAACCTAATTACCTAAAGGGAAGCATTATTTCGAAACACTTTACTCTAGCTCCACCTAATTGAATTATGAATTCAATGAAAATTGCTCATTTCACAACAAAGAGAGGGCGGCACTATCCAGAACCATTTTTCTTTGTGTGGCAATAACATTGTGATAACATTAATGAATATTTGCATACTGGAAAATAAAGCGGGCAGCTCCAACATTATAGCAATAGTTATTATCCCATTCATATGCTTTCAGCGTTTTATAGCAACAAAACAACTACATAAATTGCCTGGATCCAGACCCTTGTATAGCTAGCTACTGTATTCCTTCCATATGTCTGCACTGCACCTATTTTATCCTGGCTTCTACTGTTCGCCACTACAGGGGTCTGGCACTGCTCTCCTCTGAGGCTCACGCTCAAACAATTTCATCAGTGCTCTTTGAAAGAAGGGGACATTCTCTCATTCTTTACAGGAAAAGGATCCAGCCACACATTGAACAATATCCTCTATTTTGGCATCATGGCTAAAACCTGCACCGGGGGGGGAAGGACTTCTGTTTCAGACAAAACAACTAAACAAAGCAAACACAACAACACCAATGGTGGAGGAGGGCCAGGCAACTAAATCACTAGAGTAACACAAGAGTTACAGCTGACTGCCAGGTTCTGCACTTATTGACCATCCGCATTGATCCCCCTCTGTTCTCAATTCCTTTGGAAACATGTCGATACACATAAGACACATTTAGCCGGGTAGTTAATTGCTTAAGCCCATTTGTCCCACACAGGCCGGGCCTTAGGGAAGGAGCGGCTCAGTGGCCGGTGGCTCTGCCTGGGCGCAGAAATCGTCCCTCGTCAGCAGTTCGAACAAAAGCGCAATTTACTGATCCCATTATCGCAGCACCAGGGGTTACAATACATAGGCACTGCATGACAATCACCATTACTCTCTTCAGCATGTGCTTTCTCCTCCATTCGTACTCCTGCCTCAGTTACTGTATGCTGCATTTAGGCACTAGTCTGTTGTCGAGCACCTCATGTTCACATCTTAGTGAACATGGGGTACGGTGTACGGGGTACGGTGGTGCAGTGGTAAGCGCTGTCGCCTCACAGCTCGAAGGTCCTGGGTTCGATTCTCGCCTGGGACGCTGTGGGCGCTGGAGTTGTGACCCCCCCATATCTTCAGTGCCTACTGCCCAGGTGGGCTATCTCGTCGAAAGGGCCTTTCTGTGTGGAGTTTGCATGTTCTCCCCGTACCCCCCAGGGGGTTCCTCCGTACATAACCCCCCACTAAAAACATGCAGAAGATCGTCATCCGACCAGTGACGACAACATCTGAAGTTGGTCCAATGATGGTCCAATGAAGGTCCCCGGGCGCTGGAGAGAAATAGCGACCACTGCTCCTGGCCTGCCCCCTGGAGGAAAGGACAAGCCTGGATGGGTCAAATGCAGAGGACATATTTCACCGGCCACCATCAGCATGAGTGTGTGTTGTGGCTGCATGCATGTGTTGTAGTGTGTTGTGTGACAATAAAGACGGGCTGCCGTCTGAAATCGTGTTTAGTCTTACCCATCACTTCATTGGATGTTATTCCTCCATTGATAGGGCTTGAGCGGAGTCAGCTGCTTCGTGTCATTTGATGAACGGTAGGCTACAACACATTGTGTGTATTACTTGCTTGACAGACAGAAGTGAGTGATGTGCTGTTTGCATGGTCCTTTGAGTTGACAAGGCTAACCTTAAGGACACCAATAAAGATGTATTTATATGTCTTTCCTATACGAGGGATCAGCCGAGCAGCATTTTGCTAAACAAACGGCGTCACTGGGTGGCAATGGCAATGGAACCCTATGGAGCATGAGTTTGAGCGTCTGACTCTAGCCGGCTGACCGTGTTTACAATTTAGAAACTGCGACAGTTCACACAACTTTAACACGACATGCATATATTATTCACGCTGATTCGTCCTATAGGAAAGGGTTCACCTACCAGACAGAGTCTTGCCACCTTCAGAAGTTCTCTGACGACTCTGCGATAGTGGGATGTATCAAAGATGGCGACGACGATGAGTACCGGGATGTGGTGGCCAACTTTGTCACATGGTGTGAGCAGAACCACCTGCAGCTCAACGTGTCAAAGACAAAGGAGCTGGTGGTGGACCTGAGGAGGGTCAAGGCTCCGGTGACCCCTGTTTCAATCCACGGGGTCAGTGTTGACATAGTGGAGGATTACAAGTACCTTGGACTGTACATTGACAATAAACTAGACTGGGCTAAGAACTCTGATGCACTCTACAAGAAGGGGCAAAGCCGTCTCTACTTTCTGAGACGGCTGAGGTCCTTCAACGTCTGCCAGACCATGCTGAGGATGTTCTATGAGTCGGTAGTGGCTAGTGCCTTCCTTTATGCTATTGTGTGCTGGGGCAGCAGGCTGAAGGCAGCGGATGCCAACAGACTCAACAAACTGATCCGTAAGGCCAGGGACATTGTGGGGCTGGATCTGGGCTCTCTGACTGCGGTGTCAGAGAAGAGAACGCTGTCCAGGCTACGCTCCATCATGAGCAATGACTCGCACTCACTCCACGGCGTGCTAGTCAAACACAGGAGTACATTCAGTGAGAGACTGATTCCACCTAGATGCAACACGGAGAGGCACAGGAAATCATTCCTGCCTGTGGCCATTGGTCTATTTAATGCCTCTCTTAAAAGAGCACCTCGGCTCCCTGAGACTGAGCCAGCCGATAGGCTAACTGAAAAAAGTGCCTGGCTGAGCCACGTGTAACATATAGGGCAAGCCGAATAATATAAGTTCAGTGTGCAATAAAGACAATTGGCACGTAAGGTATACTTACTCTACGTATTTTGCTTACTTAGACGTATTCCACTTATTTTGCTCCTATCGCATTTAATACTGTTTATTCCATGCTATGTTGTGTTCTTATTCTGCTTATTTTACTATCGCATTTACTACTGTTTATTTAATGCTATGTGTGTTATGTGAGCGAGCTACTGTAACTTGTCCCAATTTCCCCCCGGGGATCATTAAAGTCTTTCTGATTCTGATTCTGATTCTGATTCTCTAACCAGCAACAATGATGTGCTGATGTAAACGATTGATTTTGATGGTTTCTCTTCACATTTCAAGCTGTATTTTCCCTGTAACTGTATTATTAAGATGAATCTAAAGATGTAATGGGAAAGACAGCATGTCATAAAAAGGTCAGAATGTTTACAATACAAATGACTAATCTTTATTATGAACAAAGATTTCACGTCTATTGTAGCGTTCTGTGCTTTTTTCAATCACATTTCTGCATTGCAGAGCATGTTATAGAACTTCTTTTAGTTCTAGCAGGGTTACTCTAAACTTGTATTTATTTATGGGGGGGGGTTGAAATCATTTCTTCAAATCATTAATTTCATTAAAGTATCGCTTCAAAGCCAGTGCTGGAATGACTCAGGAATATTAACGGCCCTGGGTAAAAGTTAATGACTTTTCTTCGCTATGATATTGCTACCCTGCTGCTTATTGAAAATGCATGTCTGCTGCCAAAACATTTCCATTGTGCTTTGTCTCAGTATTCAAGCATGTAATTAGAAGATCAGGGTGTAAGAAAACCACAAAATGAACAGCTGATTGCCTTTTGATGCCAGAAAGTATTTGAATTAGTACGTGTATTTTTCAGATTTGTAGATTTCCCTCATGGGCATCAAGGTTGGCTCAATGGTTCCCGGGGCTGTCAGGAGTGGAAGTGGGGGCGCGATGCTTCCTCTTTCATGTCAAAGCCGAGGTGAACCTCAGAGGTCTCATTAGAGGAGGAGCAGAGTTTTGACTGTGTGGAGAAAAGAGCCCCTTCAAGGACCAGTGAGAACGCTCCCCACCCAATACATGTCTGCCAGCAATTAGACTCCCCTCAGAAACACACACAGACAGCGCCAAGATGGAGACAGGAAAGAATCAAACCTATATATCTGACATTAACGTCCCACGGCTGTTTGCCTAGTTAAAAAGCTTCCTTTTCCACGCTCTGTACTGTATGTTACATTGACAGAAATGTCTTGCACGTTGTGGTTATTTCTTCCAATAAACGTATAAAAAATGTCAGAGAAAATCTATAAATAAAAATGGAAAAAAAATAAAGCTATTATCTTCAATATTACAGAAACATGCCACATATATTACACTGTGTTTCAAAATAAGATACAAGTCAGAAGGAGACAGCCCAGGCAACGCATTTGCAACCGCCCCCCCTCCACCCCTTCAGTCTGGCAGATAGGCACCTTCTTTAGCAGAGGGAGACATCTTGTGGCCTGCTTTTAAATGAAACTAACCTCTCACAGCCTTGAGATGCAGCACTGCCACTCTGTATGCGGCACCAGTCATGCCAGGGAAGCACGCATAGATTTTCCACTATGAGGGATTTAGAGGGATTCATGCTGGGAAATAACTCCCTCATATAAAATGCATCAAAAGGGGAGAATATTGGCTTGTTCTTTGTAACAAAAAATAAATAAAACCCCAAAATAAACACAACCCACAGCTGTTTTTCGAAGATGGTGCATCGATAGAGTGCATAATACAGTTTATTGTGATGCACCGATATGAAAAATTTGGCCGATACAGATAACCGATATTAACAATGCTGTCACGGCCAACAACCGATATTTACCAATGTCGATATGATCTGTATAAAAACAAGTTTCTATGATCATCAAATTTTGTACATATTGAAAAACAGGTGTAAACACTGTGAATTTGAAAAAGTCATTCTTTATTTACAATGAGAAAAAGTGGAGACACGCACATCCAAAACCTGAATAGGGCAGGTGCAGAGCTCGAGGTAGAGACTGATCGAGAGACAAAGGAAAGCTTGTACACTGCAATGGCTCCAAGTTGAGTGTATTTATTTTACACCATTCTTTATTTACAAAACATTCGGAAAAGCCAATAAATCAGATTTAGTGTTGTTTCCTCTCAATACGAAAATGTGGGTCGTTACGATTAACCGATACCGACATTTCTGTTATTTTGCTACCAATACTGTATATAAAAAAAATAAACTAACTGCCGGTACCGATATGATTGCCGAAATATTGTGCATCCCTTTATTGGTATACTCCCCAACATTTTGTGTCAGGTTGCCATGGACTTCACATAACATACAGCATGTTTTTGCAGGTATAGGGGAGGACTTATCGTGACTTATTTCAAATCAAATTGTAAACATCTCTGACATCTCTGTGTATCCCCGCTGGCAGAGCCGACGGAGAACACAGGCAGTCTGTATCAATAAATAACAGATGCTGTTGGCTAAACCCTGCCCTCTTGTTCCACTGCAGGCGGAATCCATCTAAAAAAACATGAGCGCGCCGTCACTCAAGCGTTCGGGCTGCAGCCCACGGTCACACTTTGATAAACTCACTCCTCAAATTCACTCCCCACTCTGCTACCTATAGCGAGGATAATAAGTTGTTTTTTAGCATGTTCTCATCTTGTTTGCTCAGCTGCAGGCGTTTGGTATCCATGCCTGAAACCAGTTGTCCAAAAATGAAGCAAGGTAAGCACTTGCCAGAGGCCTAAAACGGCCCTGCAGGAACCGAATTCGGGCAGGAAATGCGAGTGCGTCAGGTGAAAGTGGCCCCTGAACATCAGCGAGGCTTTTCAAAACTCCTGAAAGACAGGATTATAATTCTGTTCAGCGTTCACAAGCACAGGCCGTCTTTCCTTCTGACATGACAACATTTCATTGCCAAATCAAATCCAAATAAAGTAAGTATAAGTAAGTAATGGATTTTAAACACTTAGAAGTGCTTTACATTATCGATCAAGGTGATCAAAAGGGAAGTTTAAAACAAATGATCTGAACTTTGTGTCAGGTCATCTGGCTTCCCCAGGGCAGTGACGTGTGGCGTCGGGGGAATTCTCAATTTACTTGAAAGAAGATATACAATATTGTAGGAGGTGCAAGGCCTGGCTCTTATTGGCTAAGAGGGCAGGATATAGATCCCAGAGGCCATTAGCGGAAACCAAAGCTTAATATTGGCATCACAGGTAACTCGAGATCAAAGGACATTTGTTATTAAACCATGGTCAGTTTGGCACATTCATAACCTCACAAAACACAGGCTTTCACATAGGCTGTCCGGGTTTTGCAGCAGTAGATAACCTGCATACCAACACGAGGGTCGCAGGTTTGTGCCTCCGGCTTGGTCGGGCGTCCAAACAGGCACGATTTGCGGGTGGGAAGCCGGATTAAGGGTGTATGTGTGCTGGTCGGTGCACTAGTGCCTCCTCTGGTCGGTCGGGGGGCCTGTTCAGGGGGGCAGGGGAACTGAGGGGAATAGCGTGATCCTTCCACGCGCTACGTCCTGCCGGTGAAACTCCTCACTGTCAGGTGAAAAGAAGCAGCTGGCGACTGCACATGTATCAGAGAAAGCATGTGCTTAGTCTCGCATGTCGTCAACGTTCTGGGAGCCAAGATGGCGATCCTGCAAGATGCTGTGGGTGAAATCTGATTGGCTGGGCTGTGACGGAAGTTAAGTCATACAGCACACATTCCGAATACACCGCCCGTGAGGTCCGTGGTTGGTCAATTCATATGTCTGTCACGCATCCTTTTTTGTCTTGGGGGGGGGCGGGCGTCAGAGTTGTGTTCCAGACGTAGATTTATCTACGGCTGGCTACTGCGGGACTAGCACGTGCTAGTCTACAACTCTTTCCCGATCGGCAGAGGGGTTGGAGCAACGACCGGGACAGCAGTGGGGCCAAGTACAATTGGGGAAAAAACGGGTAAAATTCCTATAAAAACAAACAAAACAAAACAAACAAACAAACAAACAAAACATGAGGCTTTCACATAAACACTATTCTCCTTTTAACAAGCTACTGTATAACAAGCTTACGGTGGGATATCAGACCGTGCAAGAAAACAGGGAATGTATTGTAAAATCTCACTCACAGTATGATGACATTGCCATCGCATAACGCTCCTGTTTTGCACAGACCCGCCTATATGTCCAGTGTCCCAACCTAACAAGCTAATTAACTTAAGAGGTTCTGTCAAACTGGCACCTCCGGTGTCCGCCTCTGGTACTATCTGCCCCGCCATGTGCCCGTCAGCAAAAAAAAACCCCGCCTCCAATACCGTGCCATGAATTCCTTCACTATCCCTGCTCAGCACTATTGATCTAACTGCCAATATTGCACTTACAGTAACTGTGGCTCCCAGGCTGGCCCCTCTCCTGACACTGAGTAATGGAGCACACACATTAGATATGTGCTATCATGGCCTGTCATCTACTCTCACTGCCTGCTGGGATCTGCTTATTTCATTGTTTTGCCCTATAGAGATTTATTTGATCCCCCCCCCCCCCCTCTCTCTCTCTCCACGCTCTAATTCTGCACGCTCGCCTCGCACGTCTCCTGCCTTCATCTCTCTTAATGCCTCCAGTTGTGTCTCTCTCTGGCAGTGCTGGCCCGGCGCCAGAGCCAGGCTCAATCACAATGGTGGTGTCAGTCGTCAGCGCGGTCCCTCCTCAATCTAGCCTCTCCCCCCCCCCCGCCTCCCCTCTGTTCTCATCTCCTCCTCCCTCCGCTATCGCTTCCGCTATGCTTTAGCTCTCTCTCTCTCTCCCTCCCTCGACTCTCTCTGCTCACCCACTCTCCATATCTCCCTTCTTTCTCTTTTTTCTGATCTCCCACGCTGCCCCCCCCCCCCCCCCCCCTCCTTTCTCTTTATATTGCAGTGGATATAGAATAGCACATCACTTCTTTTTTTTATTGGGTTCGGCAGGTTTTTTTTTTTTCTGCAGACGGAAACAAATCCCCTCCCCCGCCACAGACGGAGCATCATTTGATATTCAAAAGCTACCCTCTTCCGTTTCCACATAAACCGTCTAAAGAGAGACAAGTTGATCCCCCAACAGGAACTTCAATCACAACGCACACAATATGAAATGCAGAAGGATAAACGCGTTAGCATCAACTCTGTGCAGCGGCGGTTGCCGGGCACGCCGACGCGCTGAGCTGTTGATCGATAGCAACGATATTACGCCAACTTCAGCATGCATCCTGCATATACTGTAGCATCCACTGACATCTGATTTATCTGGTCAGGAGGACCAATCTGCAGGTTTAATCCAGTGCTGCATATTAATGAGGTCATCAATCACACACCGGTTCTCACACACACGCACACACACACACGCACACACACGCACACACACACACACACACACACACACACACACACACACAATGCAACGCAACGAGTGGGAGCAGGAGATTCACTTTGATCATCATAATAAAGCCTCCACTAAGAAGTGTCCTTGGACGATCCATAATGCTGTTGAAGTCTGAAAACTCAAGCAACATTTTTTTCTCCTTCAATCTAACATTGAGACACATACAGTGTTTCAATGTCACAGTGTCACATACAGTGTAATTTTTTTTAACATCATTCAGAATCACAAATGCGAGGAAATGGACTTCAAGGCTGGCATTCAAGGCTATGTTCTTGTTGTGTATATACTGTAGCACTGGGTGAAACCATTGACTGTATAATATATGGACGATGCGTTCCTACCGCTATGCAAAAGTGAAGCCAAAATATCTAGTTTCCGTGAGTTGCCATCTTGCTTGTGTGCTGTCATTCGCAACCGGAGTTTGTGCAGTAGAGCACAGACTCGGCTGAGCTCCTCTTATCCGTGCCGTCTGACGGAGGTTTGAGATTGGCTGTCCCAGCTGTCAATCAGCACCTTTTCATATCGTCAAATACCGAACTAAAAACAAACTTATCTGAAAAATTAACACTTGAACAAACAGCTTGATGAGAAGTACCTAAAATGACCCAAACCATATTTGTGAAAAATGCATTAGTCGTGTACTTTGCCTTTTGAGTTTGGCTCATGTCCCATCCGCTGAGATGGAGGGGGCGAGATTTCTGCCCTATACTGCGGCCAGCCAGCAGGGGGCGATCGAGATGTTTTGGCTTCCCTTTTGCGGAGCTGTCACAAGGTTCATATTCTATACAGTCAATGGGCAAAACATTTCCAGCATTTACCCTCTGCCAGCCTTTATCTGAGCCTCGTTCTCCAGTCAGTGAATTACAACGCCCCCGAAAAAATCAATCAATCATTACTTTATGCAGGGGGAATAATTGCACTTGGGGGCTGATATTTCCTCTCCAAGATTTCTCAATATCAGTGCGCCCATATCCAGCTCATTAGTTGAAACATCTGCTTTCCTGTCACTGTAGTCATGCTGTGTTTCTTCAGCCTGCTTCTTTGTCCAACTTTTACACACGCACGCACGCATGCACGCACACGCACACACACACACACACACACGGTCATTAAGGACAACTAAATAACACTAGTAAAATTTAACCTATTATAGACATATTACATTCCTAATTAGAGCAAACATAACAGTATTCGAAGGGCTTAGAAACCAACAAAAAATAATGAGGTAACAAACATCCCCCTGATTCCAGAGACAGCACTGTTATTTTCAAAACACTTCCCACTACAAAATAAAAAATATATCAGGGCAGACATTTGAACGATTTTCTGTATAGATCTTTCTCAGATTTTTTTTTTTCTCCAAACGCAGAAAGCTAATTATCAGTTGATGTCTAGACCTGGCATGAGTCAGCTTGTGGTGTTTTTTGCCGGAGTAGATCTGAATTCCAGCACATTTGATCTCCTGTGAGAGGAGCAGCCTGCCAGCCTCTCCCGCAGTCACACCAACAGGCTGAGCTCCATGAATCTTTAATTAGGCCCCTCTATACTTAGGCCCTCGGAGCTTCTCACATTTCTGACATTTAGCTGAAATTTGCCCTTTGTTCATGAGGAAGTGATATGCCAAGGTCAGCTGACCGTCCACAGCAGCAGCATCAAACTCTGGCTCTGCCTTTTATCGCCTTACGTATGCCACTTTGCTTTTGGATTGAGCCAGTAAAACGTAAGCAGTGTGTGTGTGTGTGTGTGTGTGTGGGGGCACACGTAATTAATTAATTAATTAATAATTTGAATGAATTATATTCATTCAAATAATTTCCTGCACGGGCACTGATGAAGTGCTGAAAAAATGATCAATGGCGATTTTCACATTTCTTAAGCAAAGTAATTTCGGCAACATTGAAAAAAGAAGCGAAACTAAGGCAGCTCTTCAGGTACAAAAGTAAAAAACCTTTAATAGATGGCTAGTTCATTATAGAACAATTAAAAACAAGTACTGGTTTTTAATTAGTTTCCCTTCTTTTTTCCAATTTTGATGTCCCTCCAACTAAAGAGCACCTTTCAAGGTCTACTCCCCACTCCTGATATCCACCTGCAGCACTTCTGTTTGCTGCCTGTTCTAATTTTGGCAACAATTGAGATCCATATTAGGATTATTCGTTTTCTCAATTTAATTTCTCAATTGGAGGATTAGTTTTTTTGAATGGTATGGCCATTGTGGAACTAGTGAGTAATTATTATGAGTCACTGTGCAGCATGACAAGAGCATCTTGGTGCGGGGCTTTCATCACTCAAATCAATGGCCCGTTTCATAGAAATACAATCCTTCCCCCTGTCTCTGCAGCGGCACCATTAGGTTTCCATTCAAATTCCGCTGACGTGATTTTGATCTCTGTGGTAGGGACCTGCAAGCGGAGGAAAAAACCTGGTGCCCCGACAAAAACGAAAGCCCGAGAATGAAGAAAAATGACCTTTCCTCTGCAAAGATGACAACGTGTTGTTTTGCTGACGAGAGATGGGAACAAACGGAGCATTTGGTTGCTACAAATTCAGCTTTTTGCAAAGGATGATAATGTTTCTGTAGTATTTACAAAGAATATCAGTCATGTGCTACAATGCTACTGGCCTTGAAAACGCCATATGTTTCCTTCATAATGCATGACGCACGATGACAGCAGAGATTTGGTTTGGCCCATATGGCACCCCAGTAGGACTATTTAACTGAGGACACTTTTTAGGAAGTATTATTTCTCCTGGAAGGAAAAGTGTTACTATTACTATGACTATTAGTAGTAGTCCAGTATTGGCATCGCCCCATAGGGCCAGGAATTAGCTTGCTGCTATTGGTACTGGCTCATGTAAGTAGAGATAGAGGCATTTCCTTATTAGTATTCCGCAGAAATCTCCCCTGACTTACTCCTCCACGCCTGCTGTTCCCTCCACAGCTACTTAATCCTTTCACAAACATGCCATTAATGATTTAAAAAAAATGGAGGATTATGACAAACCATTATTGAGGAAACAATTAAGAAATGACAACATAATTTGAGTGGAAGTAGCATCTCTTCCCCTAAAGATATCAGATTATCTTGGACGAGTATGCCTCATCGTGACAATGCACATTTCACAAAAAGAACTGCTCCGTTTCAACAGATCTCCGCTGAAATGTCTCCTGGCATTCATAAACATAAATGGACTCATCCTTCATATTACCATATGGGCAGACGCAAATGAGGAATGCGCTCAAACTGTAGCATATAACCTCCATTACACACTCCAATGTGTCACTCAGTCTTGTTGGTGTTCTTAGCAAAGGCTTTGGCATATCT